>NC_135880.1:4241381-4476880 GCF_964194155.1 Cetorhinus maximus | reverse complement strand
CCCGCCGCAGGGCGGGGTCTCCCGAACTGTCACTCAGGGGGCGGGGTCTCCCGTACCCGCCGTGGGGCGGGGTCTCCCGAACTGTCACTCAGGGGGCGGGGTCTCCCCTACTGTCACTCAGAGGGCGGGTTCTCCCGTACCCGCCGTGGGGCGGGGTCTCCCGAACTGTCACTCAGGGGGCGGGGTCTCCCCTACTGTCACTCAGAGGGCGGGTTCTCCGTACCCGCCGCGGGGCGGGGTCTCCTTTTCCGTCATTCAGAGGGCGGGGTCTCCGGACTGTCACTTAGGGGGCGGGGTCTCCTGCACCGTCATTCAGGGGTCGGGGTCTCCCGGGCTGTCACTCAGGGGCGGGGTCTCGCGGCCTGTCACTCAGAGGGCGGAGTCTCCGTGCTGTCATTCAGGGGGCGGGGTCTCCCATTCTGACACTTAGCGGCTGGGCCTCCCGGACTGTCACTCAGGGAGCGGAGTCCTCATATCTGTCACTCAGGGGCGGGGTCTCCTGTTCTGTCACTCAGGGGGCGGGGTCTCCATGTCTGTCGCTCGGGCGGGGCCTCCCGGTCTGTCACTCAGGGAGGCGGGTTCTCCTGTACCGTCATTCAGGGGCGGGGTCTCCCGGTCTGTCACTCAGGGAGCGGGGTCTCCTGGACCGTCATTCAGGGGCGGGGTCTCCATGTCTGTCACCCGGGGCGGGGTCTCCCGGTCTGTCGCTCAGGGAGCGGGGTCTCCTGTATCGTCATTCAGGGGCGGGGTCTCCCGCTCTGTCACTCAGGGAGCGGGCCTCCTGTAATTCATTCAGGGAGGCGGGGTCTCCCAGTCTGTCACTCAGGGGTAGATGGGCGGGGAGCGGAGTCTCCCGGTCTGACACTCAGGGGGTCAATCAAACCCCCAAGGGGCGGGTCTGTGGGTTTCAGCGTCCACAGTGAGGGTCAGGCCTTGGGTGGGCGGATTGGGGGTCAGGGTCTGGGAGGGTTCAAGGCCTGCGGGAGGGGGTCAGGTTCAGGGGGTGTCAGGCTTTGGGGCCTGGGTCAAGGTCTGTGATAGGGTCTGAGGGGGGTCAGGGTCAGGGGGTCAAGGTCTAGGTCTGTGATAGGGTCTTGGGTGGGATCAGGATCTGAGGGGGATCTGGAGCTGGTCGGGGCCTGGGGGGGTGGTCAGGGTCAGGGGGTTAGGGTCTGTGGGGGGGTCAGGGTCAGGGGGTCAATGTCTGTCGGGGAGGTCAGGGTCAGGGGGTTAGGGTCTGTGGGGCGGGTCAGGGTCAGGGGGTCAGTGTCTGTTGGGGAGGTCAGGGTCAGGGGTTAGGGTCTGTGGGGGTGACAGGGTCAGGGGGTCAATGTCTTTCGGGGAGGTCAGTTTTGGGGGGTTAGGGTCTGTGGGGGGGTCAGGGTCAGGGGGTCAATGTCTGTCGGGGAGGTCAGGGTCAGGGGGGTTAGGGTCTGTGGGGGTGTCAGGGTCAGGGGGTCAATGTCTGTCGGGAGGTCAGGGTCAGGGGGTTAGGGTCTGTGGGGGGGTCAGGGGGTCAATGTCTGTAGGAGGTCAGGGTCGGGGTATAAGGGTCTGTGGGGGGGTGTCAGGAGGTCAATGTCGGTCGGGGAGGTCAGGGTCGGGGGGTTATGGTCTGTGGGGGGGTCAGGGTCAGGGGGTCAATGTCGGGGAGGTCAGGGGGTTAGGGTCTGGGGGTGTCAGGGTCGGGTTCAATGTCTGTCGGAGAGGTCAGGGTCGGGGTGTTAGGGTCTGTGGGGTGGTCAGGGTCAGGGGGTTAGGGTCTGGGGGGAGTCAGGGTCGGGGTCAATGTCTGTTGGAGAGGTCAGGGTCGGGGTGTTAGGGTCAGTGGGGGGGTCAGTGTCAGGGGGTCAATGTCGGGGAGGTCAGGGTCAGGGGGTTAGGATCTGGGGGAGTCAGGGTCGGGGTCAATGTCTGTCGGGGAGGTCAGGGTCGGGGGATAAGGGTCTGTGGGGGGGTCAGGGGGTCAATGTCTTTCGGGGAGGTCAGGGTCGGGGGGTCAGGGTCTGTGGGGGGGAGTCAGGGTCAGGGGGTCAATGTCGGGGAGGTCAGGGTCGTGGGGTTAGGGTCTGTGGGGGGGTCATGGCCTCGGCAGATGGGGGGGTGAGGATCTGAGGGGTGTCAGGGCCTGGAGGGTTCAAGTTCTGGGGGAGGGTCAGGGTCTGGGGGGGGTCACGGTCCAGGAAGGTCAGGATATCGGGGGGTGGGGGTGGTGGTCAGTAAGAGGCACACGGTCACAGAGGGGAGACTGTGGCCTGAGTGAGACAGACACCGAGTGAGTGTGAGTATATTTGGTTCAAAGTGTGAATTCGGTGCATAGGGGAAAAGTGGTGCTTTAGGTAAGGTTTAGTGCAAGAAGTAAAGTGTGCTGAGTGGGGAGTTTGGTGAGGGGCAGGGGAGGAGAGGGGTTTTTCCCTACTCTTTTTCAGCCTCCACAATATTTGATTTCCATTTTGGTGCAGCTGAAGGAGCAGGTAAACCACTAACTGGTATTTTTATTTTTGTCAGTATTGTAAGTACTATATTGTTTTATCAGTATTATAAAATGTACTGGCAATGCCAAAATCTATGGGGAGGTGTAAGCTTTATTAATTATAATTAATTAATTAGCAGTTAATTAGTTGACACATATTGGAGATGGCAGGGCAGGTGATGTGCTGCGATTGCAGGATGTGGGATTGAGGGTGGGAGGGAGGGGGGGATTGAGGGTGGGAGGGAGGGAGGGGGGGATTGAGGGTGGGTGGGAGGGAGGGGGGGATTGAGGGTGGGTGGGAGGGAGGGGGGGATTGAGGGTGGGTGGGAGGGAGGGGGGATTGAGGGTGGGAGGGAGGGAGGGAGGGGGGGAATACAGGAAGTGTAGGCTCCCGGATACTGGTGCGACCCAGGACAAACACGTCTGCAGTAAGTGTTTGTGGCTTCAGGAACTTAGGCGCCGAGTTATTGAACTGGAAGCCAAGCTGCAGACACTGGGAGGAAAGTTACCTGGAGGCAGTGGCACTGATTTGGTCAGTGGTCAGGGACAGGAAGGTGTGACTGCAAGTGAGCCAGGTAAGGGGGGACTCAGAGGGCAGGAGTGCAGGGGTGTGAGCCTCTGCAATTGTCCGACAGGTTTGAGGTTCTCTCAGTTTGTTTGGATGAGAATGGGGGCTGCAGGGTGAATGAGAAAACTGACCATGGCTTCGTGGTACAGGAAGCCATTCAAACCGGGGGGAGTTACAAGCAATGTAGTGGTAGTAAGGGAACAGCATAGTCAGAGGGATTGACACCATTCTCTGCAGCAAAGAGTGAGAGTCCAGACAGCTATGTTGCCTGCCCTGTGTCAGGGTTTGGGACAAATGCTCAGAGCTGGAGAGGAACGTGCAGTGGGAGGGGGAGGACCCTGACATGGTGGTCCATGTTGGTACTGACGACGTAGGCAGGACAAAGAAGGAGGTTCTGCATAGTCAGTATGAGGAGCTTGGCACAAAATTAAGAAGCAGAACCTCAAAAGTCATAACCTCTGG
Organism: Cetorhinus maximus; assembly: GCF_964194155.1. Taxonomy (NCBI): domain Eukaryota; kingdom Metazoa; phylum Chordata; class Chondrichthyes; order Lamniformes; family Cetorhinidae; genus Cetorhinus; species Cetorhinus maximus. The sequence goes on along the minus strand of NC_135880.1, from coordinate 4,473,377 downwards.
ATTATGATCTCAGCCACGTGCAAACTGGCATAGGACAAATCAGATCAGGGAGATGAATGCGTGGCTCAAAGACTGGGTGTGGGAGAAGTGGGTTCCGCTCGTGGGGCACTGGCACCAATACTGGGGGAAGTGGGACCTGTACCAATGGGACAGACATTACCTGAACCGTGCTAGGACCAGAGGAAAGTAGAGAGGGTTTTAAATGGATACAAATTTGGGAAGATGTGGTAAATCAAATAGTAGAGACAAAGCAAAAGAGAAAGATATTATTACAGGAAGTGAAAAACAGACCATGACCTGAAGGGACAGAGAGTACAAATCCAACAGTAAATCAACAGATGAGACTAGAGGTTATAAAACGAATAAAAGGACAAAACTAAAGGCTCTGTATCTGAATGCATGAAACATTCCAAACAAAACAGATGAACTGAAAGCGTACATAGAAATAATTAAGTACGATTTGACAGCCATTACGGAGATATGGCTGCTGGAGGACATGGATTGGCAACTGAATATTAAAGGGCATTTAGAAAAGGCAGGAAGCAAGGAAAAGGTGGTGGGGTGGCTCTGTTAATTAATGATGGTATTAGCACAATAGAGAGGGATGACCTAAGTTCAAGAAACCTGGATGTGGAAATGGTTTGGGTAGAAATGAGAAATGGTAAAGGCAAAAAGTCACTTGTGGGAGTTGTGTACAGGCCCCCTAATAGTAACCGCATGGTAGAATGGAGCATAAAGGGAGAATCAGAATCATGTCAATAATCATGGGAGATTTTAATCTACACATAGACTGGAAAAGTCAGATGGGCAAAGGTATCCTACATGAGGAGTTCATAGAAAGTCTCCGGGATAGTTTCTTAGAACAGCATGTTCTGCAACCAACCAGAGAGCAGGCTATTCTAGAGCTGGTATTGTGCAGTGAGACGGGATTAATTGACCACATGATGTAGGAGCAGAAGTAGGCCATTCAGCCCATCAAGTCTGCTCTGCCATTCAATGAGATCATGGATGATCTGATAATCCTCAACTCCACTTTCCTGCCTTTTCCCCCCATAACCCTTGATTCCCTTACTGATTAAAAATCTGTCTATCTCAGCCTTGAATATACTTAATGACCCAGCCTCTACAGCTCTCTGCGGTAAAGAATTCCACAGATTCACTACCCTCTGAGAGAAGAAATTCCTCCTCATCTCTGTTTTAAATGGGCGACTCCTTACTCTGAGATTATGCCTTCTGATCTTAGACTCTCCCACAAGGGGAAACAACCTCTCAGCACCTATCCTGTCAAGCCCTCTTTATAACCTCATAGTGAAGGCACCCCTAGGTAGCAGCGACCATAATATGCTTGAATTTTACATTCAGTTTGAGGGAGAGAGAAGTGGGTCCGAGACTATTTAGAAAAATTAAATAAGGGCAATTATGAGGGCATGAAAGCTGAGCTGGCTGAAGCAAATTGGCAAATTAAGATAAGGGATAGGTCAATAGAGATGCAGTGGCAAACATTTAAAGGGATATTTAAGAATGCACAGAATAGTGTAAGGAACATATCTTTTGATTTCTGTTGGACTGTTGTAAAGAACACATCTTTTTATTTTCTGTTGGACTGTGGATTGGGATTGCAATGACTGCAGTTTGAGGGACATGTCCACTGGAACAGGATGAGAGATATATACAATGTTGTAGTCTTGAACAGAGCGTCCCATTAAAGAAAGGATGGTGCCGGAAAGGAGTCCTGGACCAAGGGAGATGCCTGACAACAACGTTTTAAGAGGCTCTTGACCAGGTGACCAGGTTTTTGTGAGCTGAATAGCTCCTAGCCTAAAAGGAACAAGATCAAAAACCTCTTTCTCCTGTGTGTGGAAGATTCCACAATAATAGCTAGCTGGTTTTTATCTTCTCGTATCTCTATAACCTGCTGTCCCTCTGAAAGCCCCTGTCAAAAGGCAAAGGGGAAAATCACTGCTAGACGTTGAAAAACGAGGGCTCAACCAGTGAGTTAAATACTGAAAGTGCTGGAAGACCACCTCATGCCATCAACAAGAACTGAAAGGAATTTGGAAGACGTGGATCAAAATCAACCCATCGAATCCTGTACTCCAGAATTGGTGCTATTGAGCTGTTTTATCCCACCCTTAAAATCCATGTTTTTGTGTGTATTGTGTGTCTTGTATGTGTGTGTATAGAAATTTAAGAAGGGGGTAACGTTTAAGTTATAGTGTTAGAAATTAGCAGTTCATATCTCTTTTGCCGCTGGTTAACAACAGTTTGTTCAATAAACAATTATTTACTTATTAAGTTTACGAACCTGGAGTTCGTATTCTGTTAACCTAAATTAAACAGTTAGGTAGAATCTGGGGCAATTTGGTGGTTTGGTCAAACGTTTCACATTTGTCGGGGCTCAGGGAGCAGTGGGACTGGATATTACAGCGCTCTATCCCCAGCGAGTCCTGACAATAGATACATTCCAATGAGTAAGAAAAAGTCCAAGGGACAGACACACCAGATTACCAGACACACCAGACACCCCAAGTTAACTAAAAAGGTTAAAGATAGTATCAAACTTAAGGAAAAGGTATATAATTATGCAAAGACAGCTGGCAGGTCAGAAGATTGGGCAGAATATAAGGAACAACAAAAAATGACAAAGATTAATCAGGAGGGAAAAATTAGAGTACAAGAGAATACTAGTCAGAAATATATAAACAGATGACAGAGTTTCTATAAATATATAAAAAAGAAATGAGTTAACAAAGTGAGCATTGGTCCTATAGAAAGTGAGTCCAGAGAATTGATAATGGAAAACAAGGAAATGGCAGATGAATTGAACAAGTATTTTGCGTCAGTTTTCACTATAGAGGATACAAGGAACATCCCGGAAGCAGCTATAAACCAGGAAATGGAAGGGAGGGAGGAACTCAGGAAAATTGCAAACGCCAGAGAAGTGGTACTGAGTAAATTGTTGGAGCTGTGGGCTGACAGGTGCCCGGGTCCTAATGGACTTCATCCTAGGGCCTTAAAAGAAGTGTCTAGTGAGATAGTTGATGCGTTGGTTTTAATTTTCCAAAACTCCCTAGATCCAGGAAAGGTCCCATTAGATTGGAAGATAGCAAATGTAACTTCATTATTCAAAAAGGGAGGGAGATAGAAAGCAGGAAACTACAGGCCAGTTAGTTTAACATCTGTTGTAGGGAAAATGTTAGAAGCCATTTTTAAAAATTTGTTCGAGGGGTGTGGGCATCGCTGGCTAGGCCTGCATTTATTGCCTATCCCTTGTTCAGAGAGCATTTATTTTTAAAAAGAGTCAGCCACATTGCTGTGGGTCTAGAGATCAGCAGATTTCTTTCTCTAAAAGACTTTATGACAATCGACAATGGTTCCGTGGTCATCATTAGACTTTTAATTCCAGATATTTATTGAATTCAAATTCCACCATCTGCCATGGCGGGATTTGAACCCAGGTCTACCGAGCATTACCCTGGGTCTCTGAATATGCTACCACCTCCCTGGTGTCTATTGTTAAAGATGTTATGGCAGGGCACTTATAAAAATTCAAGGCAATCAGGCAGAGTCAGCATAGTTTTGTGAAAGGGAAATCATGTTTAACCAACTGAGGAAGTAACATGTGCTGTGAATAAAGGGGAACCGGTGGATGTACTGTACTTAGATTTCCAGAAGGCATTTGATAAGGTGCCACATCAAAGGTTATTGCGGAAAATAAAAGCTCATGGTGTAGGGGGTAACATATTGACATGGATAGAAGATAGGCTGGCTAGCAGGAAGCAGACAGTGGGCATAAATGAGTCTTTTTCAGATTGGTAAGATGTAACAAGTGGTGTGCCACAGGGATCAGTGCTGGGACCTCAACTCTTTACAATTTATATAAATGACTTGGATGAAGGGATGGATGGGAAATTTGCTATGACACAAAGATAGGTAGGAAAATAAGTTGTGAAGTGGACATAAGGAGGCTACAAAAAGATATAGATAGGTTAAGTAAGCAGGCAAAGATCTGGTAAATGGATTATAGTGTGGGAAAATGTGAAATTGTCCATTTTTACAAGAAGAATAAAAGAAGCATAATATCCAAATGGTGAGAGATTGCAGAGCTCTGAGGTCCTAGTGCATGAATCACAAAAGGTTAGTATGCGGGTACAAGAAGTAATTAGGAAAGCTAATATAATGTTATCATTTATTGTGAAAGGAATTGAATATAAACGTAGGGAAGTTATGCTTCAGTTATACAGAGCACCATATCTGGAGTTCTATGTACAGTATTGGTCACCTTATTTAAGGAAAGATGTAAATGCATTGGAAGCAGTTCAGAGAAGGTTTACCAGACTAATACCTGGAATGGGCAGGTTGTCTTATGAGGAAAGGTTGGACAGGTTAGGCTTGTATCCACTGGAGTTTAGAAGAGTAAGAGGCGACTTGATTGAAACATATAAGATCCTGAGGGTACTTGACAGGGTGGATGTGGAAAGGATGTTTCCTCTTGTGGGAGAATCTAGAACTAGGGGCCACTGTTTAAAAATAAGGGGTCGCCCATTTAAAATAGAGATGAGGCAAGATGTTTTCTCTCAGAGGTCGTGAGTCTTTAGAACTCTCCTCCTGAAAATGTGGTGGAAGCAGAGTCTTTGAATATTTTTAAGGCAGAGGTGGATAGATTCTTGGTAAGCAAGAGGATGATAGGTTATCGGGAGTAGGCAGGATGCAGATTTCAGGTTGCTATCAGATCAGCCATGATCTTATTAAATGGTGGAGCAGCTCAAGGGGCTGAATGGCCTTCTCCTGCTTCTTGTTCATATGTTTGTATGTCTGAAGGGTTCAGGGTCTGGGCGAGTGGTCAGGGTCTGAGGGGTTCAGGGTCTGGGCGAGCGGTCAGGGTCTGCGGGCAGTCAGGGTCCATGAAGGTCAGGGTCTGAGGTGAGTTCAGAGTCTGCGGGGGTTTTGGTCTGTGGAGGTCAGGGTCTGTGGAGGTCAGGGTCTGTGGGGGTCAGGATCTGTGGGGGTCAGGGTCTGTGGAGGGGCATCAGATTCTGGAAGGGGTTAGAGTCTGAGGGGCTCAGACTCAGGGGGAGAGGTCAGGGTCTGGGTGCTTCAGAGTCTGGGGTGGTCAGTGTCTGGGGCTTCAAGGCCGGGGTGGGGTGGTCAAGGTCTACATGGGAGGGGTCAGGGTCAGGGGGTTCAGGATCTGGAGGGGATCAGGGTCTGTGAGGGGTTTGAGGTCTGCAGGTGTGGGGTCAGGGGATGGAGTCAGGGTCTGGTGGCAAAGCTCCCAGGAAAAGGAGCCTCCCTTCTTTCTATTTCAGTTCACCATTGAGTCCGTCTGACCTTCATAGAAACAAGAGGAGGCCCTGTTTCACCTTTCAACTAGACCATGGCTGATTTCTATCTCAACTCCATGTATCCACTTTCACCCCAAATCAATACCCCTGACCTGTGGGCAACCAGGACCTCAATTTAACCTCTCATTCGAAAGGTGGCACCTCCAACAGTGCAGCATCCCTTTAGTCCTGCACTGAAGTATCAGCCTCAATTTTTGTGCTAAAGTCTTGGAGTGCGACTTGAACACACAACCTCCTGACTGAAAGGTGAGAGTGCTACTGTCTTAGGCACAGTTAACACACTGATAGGTAATGCCGAAACAAAGCTTCTTAATCCCCATACCTCTGCATGAGCAAATTCAGCAAGCAAAGGGGTCCCGGGAATGTCAGAGAGAAAGCGAGAGGGAGAGGATTGAACACTCAGAATGATAGAAGAGGATGATGTATTGGTTTGGGGTGAGGATTGTAACATATCCAATGGCTGAGATAAAATAATATTAAAGGAAAGTCAATCTCAGGAGAGAGATGTATCAGAGGTTGCAAACGTCAAAAGTCTTAGGCAGTACCTCAGGATTGAGGATGACTTGCTTCCACTCCAGTTCGAGAGATGGCTGATAAGACCAATACATGGTCTGTAGGCTCTGCCACGTGTGGGGCAGATGGTGCTTGAAGGGTTGGGTAGATGGGGCATTTGGATGTTTGTGCGCTCCCTCCAACGCCTTGACTATTTTTATTCTTCCATGGAATATGGGCTTTGCTGGCTGGGCCAGCATTTACTTCCCATCCCTAGTTGCCCTTGAGAAGGTGGTGGTGAGCTGCCTCCTTGAACCGCTGCAGTCCCTGTGGTGTAGGTACACCCACGGTGCTGTTAGGGAGGGAGTTCCAGTATTTTGACCCAGCGACAGTGAAGGAACGGCGATATATTTCCAAATCAGGACGGTGAGTGACTCGGAGGGGAACTTCCAGGTGGTGGGGTTCCCATCCATCTGCTGCCCTTGTCCCTCTAGATCAGTGGTGGCAACCTGTGACCTGTGGGCCGCATGCAGGCCATGAGGGTTCTGAGTGCAGCCCACAAGACGTTTTGTTGACCGTTGCCCATGCGCTGGGCCGCCAGATCCTGCTGGTTTCCGTCCACGTAGTTTTTTTCATACCGGTATTGCTAAAGTGATACATATGCAAAGCGTGGTTATGCGAAGTGAGGGGCGTGCAGATTGCACACAACATTGTCCGTGAGAGTCGTGCGCTCCCTCTGTGTCCAATCAAAGCGCTGCCACGGTACAATCGGCATGCCCTGCAAATTCTAGGCACACAAGCCCAGTTGGCAAAATGACCCTGACCCAGGAGACTGCCTCGGCTACAACACTGCTGGACGTGGGAAGGTTGGACTTTTTTATATTTCTTTAGCCGTTAATTTAATTTGCCCCTAATTATATAATGAATCGCTTTGTGTTGAAGTGGCGCGATAAAGAAGGGGAATCAAGGGCAAAATCAACAAGTACAGAGGAAGGAAAAGTAGCCAAAAAGAGGGAAATCGATGAGGAGCACGGAGTTGGGAGCAGGATTATTTTGATATTGAACAGAGGGGGAGCAACAAGGTGATATCAGTTCCAAAAAATACAATGTTAGGAGATATTACAAAACGCCTTTTTTTAATTCATTCATGGGATGTGGGCTTCGCTGGCTGGGCCAGCATTTATTGCCCATCCCTAGTTGCCCTTGAGAAGGTGGTGGTGAGCTGCCTTCTTGAACCGCTGTAGTCCATGTGGTGTAGGTACACCCACAGTGCTGTTAGGAAGGGAGTTCCAGGATTTTGACCCAGCGACAGTGAAGGAACGGGGATATATTTCCAAGTCAGGATGGTGAGTAGCTTGGAGGGAAAATTCCAGGGGGTGTGTTCCCATCTATCTGCTGTCCTTGTCCTTCCAGATGGCAGTGGTCATGGGTTTAGAAGGTGCTGTCTAAGGAGCCTTGGTGAATTCCTGCAGTGCATCTTGTAGATGGTACACACTGCTGCTACTGTGCATCGGTGGTGGAGGGAGTGAATGTGGATGTGGTGCCAATCAAGGGGCTTACTTTGTCCTGCACAGTGTCAAGCTTCTTGAGTGTTGTGGGAGCGGCACTCATCCAGGCAAATGCAGAGTGTTACCCGTCACACGATTCCCAGCCTCTGACCTGCTCTTGTAGCCACGGTATTTATATGGCTAGTCCAGTTCAGTTTCTGGTCAATGGTAACCCCCAGGATGTTGATAGTGGAGGATTCAGTGATGGTAATGCCATTGAACATCAAGGGGTGATGGTTAGATTCTATCTTCTTGGGGATGGTTATTGCCTGGCACTTACGTGGCGCGAATGTTACTTGCCACTTGTCAGCCCAAGCCTGGATATTGTCCAGGTCTTGCTGCATTTGGACATGGACTACTTCAGTATCTGAGGAGTCACAAATGGTGCTGAACATTGTGCAATCATCAGCGAACATCCCCACTTCTGACTTCTTGATGGAAGGAAGGTCATTGATGAAGCAGCTGAAGATGGTTGGGCGTAGGGCACTACCCTGAGGAACTCCTGCAGTGATGTCCTGGAGCTGAGCTGACTGACCTCCAACAACCACAACCATCTTCCTTTGTGCTAGGTATGACTCCAACCAGTGGAGAGTTTTCCCCCAATTCCCATTGGCTCCAGTTTTGCTAGGGCTCCTTGATGCCACACTCAGTCAAATGCTGCCTTGATGTCAAGGGCAGTCACTCTCACCTCACCTCGGGAGTTCAGCTCTTTTGTCCATGTTTGAACCAAGGCTGTAATGAGGTCAGGAGCTGAGTGTCCCTGGCGGAACCCAAACTGGGCATCAGTGAGCAGGTTATTGCTAAGTAAGTGCCGTTTGATAGCACTGTTGATGACCCCTTCCATTACTTTACTGATGATCAAGAGTGAATAATTAAGCGTTTTCTATAACCCATTATGAAATATTTGGCTTATATTAAATGTAATTAATTTTATTTATGGGGACATGGTTAGTGCACATCCCTGATTTCTGTCTCGCTGTCCACTGAGATGAAGGAGAGTTACTCATGCGGCCCTGACTAGCCTAGGTTGCCCATCACTGACCTAGATGGTGAGAGAGACTTCATCTCTGCACGTTCCTGATGAAGTCCCTCGATGTGTTCAGTGTCTTCCCGAATGAGCCTTCTCCAGTTTTGTCAGTCACCAGCCAGGAAGGAGTTAGATATAGCTCTTGGGGTGAAGGGGATCAAGGGATATGAGGAGAAAGCAGGAGCAGGCTATTGAGTTGGATGATCAGCCATGGTCATAATGAATGGCGGAGCAGGCTGGAAGGGCCGAATGGCCTACTCCGGCTCCTACTTTCTATGTTGCTATGAGTGGGTGGGGCGTTTGATCTCTTCAGGGATGCGTTGAGGACATCCCTAAAGCTTTTCCGCTGCCCTCCTGGGAGACTCCTGCTGCAATCAAGTTCCAAGCAGAGCTCCGGGAGTCTGTGGTGTCAGGCATACAAACGGCCTGCCCTGCCCAGCGGAGTTGGTCTCAGTGATTAGCGCCTCGACGCTGGGCATGTTGACTTGGCAGAGAGGATGCTGATGTTGGACCGCCTTTCTCGCCACCGGATGTGAAATGTGAAACTGGACCTCCAGAAGGATGTGTCTCCTCAACTGTATCGATCTGTCAGGACAGGGAGGAGCAGAGGACATGCTGGAGCCTGGGTGGGATGCAGTGAGACCTTGGGAGAGGATTGGGGAACAGTGTCACTGTACTCCTGGAGCGAAGGCTTCTGTCAGATGCACCAAGAGACTGATAGGAGCAGGAGTGCAAACACCATCAGAGACACCCCCCAGGAACTGTCCCTCTCAAATATTAACCTGCAACTGGGTTTTCCCCCAATGTATAGATAGCACTAGTCAGTGCCACTACCCCCCTCCCACCCCACCACCAACCCCCCCCACCCCGCTTACAGTAACAGACCAGGATCCGTGGAGGTCACAACTGACTAAACACGATCTATCCAGCGGGATTACTGTGTTCCCAAACATCTGAAAGTCGGTGCAGGAGAGGAAGGCCAATCGCCTTGATTTGTCCTATCTGCACAGGGGGATCCCGGAGCTCCCCGATCACTCAACAAACCCAATTGTACCCACGAGCAATCCCACATGCTTAGTCTGCTGGGCTGGAAGTGGGGAAATTAGGCTGGAAATTTGAGAGTACAGCGCCAGGACTCGGAATACAGGAAAGGGTCTTGGAATATGGGAATGTGGGATTGGTGCTGTGAGTACAGGATTGGGGCTGGGAATGTGGGATTGGGGCTGGGAATAAGGGATTGGAGCTGTGGATGTGGGGTTGGGGCAGGGAATGTGGGATTGGGGCTGGGATTGTGGGATTGGAGCTGGGAATGTGGAATTGGGACTGTGAATGTGGGATTGGGACTGTGAATGTGGGATTGGGGCTGTGAATACAGGATTGGAGCTGTGAATGTGGGATTGGGGCTGGGAATGTGGGATTGGGCCTGGGAATACAGGATTGGGGCTGGGAATACAGGATTGGGGCTGGGAATAGCTGTAGTACTCAACAATGGCCACATGGTGGCACAAGCACACATTAATGGTAACAGCTTGTGGTGGTGCCCCCCCTGGTGGAGCCGGGCAGAAATTACTGGCAATTTCCAGCAGTCGGCAAATGAGGAAAGGCCTGAGCGCAAGGAGGCCATTCAGCCCATTGAGCCTGTGCTCACTCTCTGAAATCCACTACATTGCCCGTGTCTACCCTTTTCTGTTATTTCTTCAGTGAATTCCATAAAGGGTAGTTAAACATGACCTTAGGAATCCAAATAGACTATGTTCGTTCCGTTCTCCAGCTCCAGAGATGTTGTTATCTGAATTCTTTAGGACACATCCTAATATCTTGCCCACAATCTGACGGCTTTTACAACCCAATCTCTGAGTCTCCGGTGCCTGGTTTTCCATGTCCCCTGTGTTGCCCCTGTCCTATCGGGTGTGTATCTGAGCTTCTCAACGGGATAAGAGCCGGTCCTCCTGGTCTCAGGGCAGTGAAGCTGAGCTGAGTATTGGTCGGACAAACACAGCCAAGAGCAGATTTGTACCAGAGCCAACAGACAGGGGTTAAAGTGCATTCACTCCCCCCTCTGATTTACGGGAAGCAGTGTGAACACCCCCCCAGCCACAGCCCCCACCTCCCCACGCCCCCGCACCACCACACACACACACACACACACACCCCTAACCCTGACCCCATGGGAAAGAGATAGAAATGAACGGCAGCTGTGACTTATCGTAATCCTCACCAAGTCAAGGGTGCCCAGATTCTTCATCTCAGCCCAAACGCTGGAATGTTCCTCCCAGAGGAGAGGATCCACTCTGTATTTACCAAACCCCGTCCCTGCCTTCAACACAGTCAAAACTGGCAGTGTTGGCACTTCAACAATCGCTGGATTCCTAAACACCCCCCTCACCCTCCCACTCTCACCCCTCCCTGGCTCACCGTCCCTCCTCACCCACTCACACCACCCCCTCCGACACCCAGACCCTCCACAGACCCGGACCCCCTCCGACTCCCAGACCCTCCACAGACCCGGACCCCCTCCAACACACAGACCCGGACCCCCTCCAAAACCCAGTCCCCCTCCAAAACCCTGACTCCCTCCAAATCCCTGATCCCCTCCAAAACCCTGACCCTCCACAGACCCGACCCCCTCCAAAACCCTGACTCCCTCCACAGACCCGAACCCCCTCCAAAACCCTGACCCCCCACGGACGCCGACCCCCCCAAAACCCTGCCCCCCCCCCCCAAAACCCTGACCCTCCACAGACCCCAACCCCCTCCAAAACCCTGACCAATCCCCCAGACCCGGACCCCCTCCTCGCCCACTCACACCACCCCCTCCAAAACCCGGACCCCCTCCAAAACCCTGACCAACCCCCCAAAACCCTGACCAACCCCCCAAAACTCCGACCCCCTCAAAATCCTGATCTCCTCCAAAACCCTGACCCCCTCAAAACCCTGACCCCCCCTCCAAAACCCTGACCAACCCCCCAAAACCCTGACCAACCCCCCAAAACTCCGACCCCCTCAAAATCCTGATCTCCTCCAAAACCCTGACCCCCTCAAAACCCTGACCCCCCCTCCAAAACCCTGACCAACCCCCCAAAACCCTGACCAACCCCCCAAAACTCTGACCCCCTCAAAATCCTGATCTCCTCCAAAACCCTGACCCCCTCAAAACCCTGACCCCCCCTCCAAAATCCTGACCCCCCCAGACGCCCTCCAAATCCCTGACCCCCCCCAGACCTGGACCCCCTCCAAAACCCTGACCCGCTCCAAAACCCTGACCCCCCACAGACCCTGAACACCCTGAGGCCCTGACGCCCCCCCACCACCCCCCCACCGACCCTGAGCCCCAGACTGGGCAGATATCCTCCCTTGAAGGACATTAGTGAGACAGACGGTAGTTTCATGGTCACCACAAGAATTCGAAGCACCATCACCATTTACTGAGACTAGTTTTTAATTCCAGATTATTTAATTAACTGAATATAAATTCCAAGCTGTCGTTGGGAGGTTTGAAACAATATTTCAGGATCATTTGTCCAGGCCTCTGGATTACGGGTCCAGTAAGACCTACTCTATTATACCCATTTACATAGATTAGAAACAGTCCATGGACCCAGCAATGAGCACAGGTCCATTGATCTCAATAATTCTCCCTCACTCCTCAAGAACTCCTGGATTTAGTGCTTGCTGCATCTCACATTTGACCTTCATTCCTATAATGTAACCTGAATTCTCTCAACTTGGAGTTTACCTGCAGCCTTTCATGTGGAACTTTATCAAAAGCCTTCTGAAAGGTGAGAGAGTCTCACATTCCACTTCCATTGCCACTATGTTAAGAGCAGTTGAAGAGATTGTTTAAGTAAAATATTCTCCATATTCAGCCATGTTGACCTGTGATGAGCAGATTATTATTAGATTAATAATCCTGAACATTAACAGGAGCCAGCAGAAGAGGGGCAGGGAATATTCCAGAACTAACGTCTCTGAGTAAGAAGCAATGCAAAATCTTAAATCATAAGGAAGCGAACGCTAAGTATAGATGGAATCAAATGCTGAGGAACTCCTGCAGTGATTTCCTGGAGCTGAGCTGACTGACCTCCAACAACCACAACCATCTTCCTTTGTGCTAGGTATGACTCCAACCAGAGGAGAGTTTTCCCCCTGATTCCCATTGACTCCAGTTTTGCTAGGGCTCCTTGATGCCACACTCGGTCAAATGCTGCCTGATGTCAAGGACAGTCACACTCACCTCATCTCTCTGCCCCATTCCCCAGTCCCCCTCTCTACCCCCATTCCCCACTCCCCCTCTCTACCCCCATTCCCCACTCCCCCTCTCTGCCCCCATTCCCCAGTCCCCCTCTCTGCCCCCATTCCCCAGTCCCCCTCTCTGCCCCATTCCCCAGTCCCCCTCTCTACCCCCATTCCCCAGTCCCCCTCTCTGCCCCCAGTCCTCAGTCCCCCTCTCTGCCCCCATTCCCCAGTCCCCCTCTCTGCCCCATTCCCCAGTCCCCCTCTCTCTGCCCCATTCCCCAGTCCCCCTCTCTACCCCCATTCCCCAGTCCCTCTCTCTACCCCCATTCCCCACTCCCCCTCTCTGCCCCCAGTCCCCCTCTCTGCCCCCAGTCCCCCTCTCTACCCCCATTCCCCAGTCCCTCTCTCTACCCCCATTCCCCACTCCCCCTCTCTGCCCCCATTCCCCAGTCCCCCTCTCTGCCCCATTCCCCAGTCCCCCTCTCTGCCCCATTCCCCAGTCCCCCTCTCTGCCCCCAGTCCCCAGTCCCCCTCCACCCCCATTCCCCAGTCCCCCCCATTCCCCAGTCCCCCTCTCTGCCCCCATTCCCCAGTCCCCCTCTCTGCCCCCAGTCCCCAGTCCCCCTCTCTGTCCCCATTCCCCAGTCCCCCTCTCTGCCCCATTCCCCAGTCCCCCTCTCTGCCCCCAGTCCCCAGTCCCCCTCTCTGTCCCCATTCCCCAGCCCCCCTCTCTGCCCCCATTCCCCAGTCCCCCTCTCTGCCCCCATTCCCCAGTCCCCCTCTCTGCCCCCATTCCCCACTCCCCCTCTCTACCCCCAGTCCCCCTCTCTGTCCCCATTCCCCAGACCCCCTCTCTGCCCCCATTCCCCAGACCCCCTCTCTGCCCCCATTCCCCAGTCCCCCTCTCTACCCCCAGTCCCCAGTCCCCCTCTCTGCCCCATTCCCCAGTCCCCCTCTCTGCCCCCATTCCCCAGTCCCCCTCTCTACCCCCATTCCCCAGTCCCCCTCTCTGCCCCCAGTCCCCAGTCCCCCTCTCTGCCCCCAGTCCCCAGTCCCCCTCCCCCCCCATTCCCCAGTCCCCCTCTCTGCCCCCATTCCCCAGTCCCCCTCTCTGCCCCCAGTCCCCAGTCCCCCTCCCCCCCCCATTCCCCAGTCCCCCCCCATTCCCCAGTCCCCCTCTCTGCCCCCATTCCCCAGTCCCCCTCTCTGCCCCATTCCCCAGTCCCCCTCTCCGCCCCATTCCCCAGTCCCCCTCTCTCTGCCCCATTCCCCAGTCCCCCTCTCCGCCCCATTCCCCAGTCCCCCTCTCTGCCCCATTCCCCAGTCCCCCTCTCTGCCCCATTCCCCAGTCCCCCTCTCTGCCCCATTCCCCAGTCCCCCTCTCCGCCCCATTCCCCAGTCCCCCTCTCCGCCCCATTCCCCAGTCCCCCTCTCTCTGCCCCATTCCCCAGTCCCCCTCTCTGCCCCCATTCCCCGGTCCCCCTCTCTGCCCCCATTCCCCGGTCCTCTGGCACCAGTCCCGCACTGAAGGAGGATTGGAAAATTGTGGTTAGGCCCCCACAATATCCATCCTCCCTACCCTCAGCTCCCTCAGACGCACCCCGTCCAGACCACGTCACTTTTCTATTTTTGAGGACTTTTAGTTACCTCCTCATTACCTATTTTTATTCTCTCCATTAGCATCACTGTCTTTTCCTTTATTGTTACATTGGCAGCATCCACTTCTCTAGGGAAGGCATACAAAGTGCTCAGTTAGTACCTTGGCCATGTCCTCTGCATGCACAGGAAATTCTCCTATGTGACCCCACCCATCCTTTGACTACCCTTTTACTATTTATATCTTTATAAAAAGTTTTTGGGTTTCCTTTTATGTTAGCCATGAATCTATTCTTAAAGCCCCTCTTAGTTCCTTTGGAAAGTCTCCTCCGTAGTTTCTATATCATCAACTGTCATAAGACTTCTTTTGCTATCTCATTTTAATCTATAAATCTTAAATCATCCAGACAGCTCTAGCTTTGGATGTCTTTCCTTTCCCCATCATGGGGTTATGTTCATTCTGTACCAGAACCATCTGCTCTCTGAAGGTCTCCCATTGTTTTGCCGAATGATTTTTGATTCCAATCAACCTGGGCTAGGCCCATTTACTGAAATTAGTTCTCCTCTTGTTTAATATTTTTACCTTTGTTTGTAGCTAGCCCTTTTCCATTAATAGTCTAAACCTAATGAAATGATCACTATTCCCCAAATGCTCCCCCTGCTGAAACACGTTCCAATGCCTCACTTCATTTTTTTTCCCTATATACTTTACAATTTATAAAAGTACATTCCAAAACATTTCAAATTGGATATTGCAGAAAGTGCAATGAAATGCAACTTTTCTCCAGACAGTAGGTTCCACTCTGGAGTGCCTCAATACAATTGCAATACTCTTGATATTTACAGGCATAAAGCCCAAGGGGCTCGTCACAATTTCCACCCCCCCCCCCCAAAACCCCCAATCCCGGTGCACTATGGCTGAAAGCTCTTGGACAGCGACCTTTCCCCTTTGCGCTGGCTGCCCCAGGATTTGGTCAGCACGTAGTCCCGGACCTCGGAATGTGCCAGTCTGCAACACTCGGTCGTGACGACTCTCTGCACTGGAAGACCAGCCGGTTTCGGGCAGACCAAAGAGCGTCTTTCACCGAGTTGATGGTCCTGCGGCCGCAGTGGGTGTTTGTCTCAGTGTGTGTCCGTGGGAACCCCCCCCTCCCGATTTCATTCCCTACGACTCGATCCAGCGCTGCTTACTCCCTGATTGCAAACACTACCGATCAAGAAAGATCTTTTGTACACATTTCAGGATTCCCTTTGTCCTATTTCCTACCTATTTCCGAACTTTATTCTGCTGTTGTTTGTCTCCCCTGTTCCGATGTGCCCCTTGTCCATCCTCTCACACGCATCGTTCTGATTCCTCTCCCCGCCTTATTCTTGCTTTTTTTTTTCCCCTGCTGCTTGCTTTGGTCTTGAAGAAAATAAATCCGTGTTCCAAATAAACAACAGAGGCTGGCTGGGTGAACACAGCTTCCTTCTGAGGGATTTGGTGTCTGGATGATTCGGGTAAGTACAGCTCTCGCGTTTAAACATCATCATTCATCTATTTCTTAAAATACTTTCCTGTTAATTCGATCACGAAACTCTTTCAATGTCTCGCGTCTTGTATTGTTTTGATTGTAAAGTGAAAGAAAGTCTAGCCTTTATTATACTACCTGCTTCAGGACATCTAAAAGCGCTTGGAGTCAATAGGTTAGTTTTTGAAGGGTAGTCGCTTGTAATGTGGGAAACACGGTAGCTAATTTGCGCACAGCAAGCTCCCACAAGCAGGAATGTGATAATCTGCGGATAACCTGGCTTTGTGAGGTTGATTGAAGGATAGATTTTGATGAGCTCATGGGGAGAATGCCACTGTGCTTCTTTGAACTGGTGACTTGGGACTATTTACAACAACCTTAAAGACCATAGGGCTTCAGTTTAACATCTCATCGGAAAGAGATCGCCTCAGACAGTGCAGCACTGACCCTCTGACAGTGCTGAACTCCCTCAGTACTGACCCTCTTGACAGTGCAGCACTCCCTCAGTACTGACCCTCTGACAGTGCAGCACTCCCTCAGTACTGACCCTCTGACAGTGCAGCACTCCCTCAGTACTGACCCTCTGACAGTGCAGCACTCCCTCAGCACTGACCCTCTGACAGTGCTGCACTCCCTCAGTACTGACCCTCCGACAGTGCAGCACTCCTTCAGTACTGACCCTCTGACAGTGCAGCACTCCCTCAGTACTGACCCTCCAACAGTGCAGCACTCCCTCAGTACTGACCCTCCGACAATGCAGCACTCCCTCAGAATTTTTTTTTAATTCATTCACGGCTGGACCAGCATTTATTGCCCATTCCTAGTTGTCCTTGAGAAGGTCACGGTGAGCTGCCTTCTTGAACTGCTGTAGCCGATGTACATACCTTATAGTTAAGAAGCATATAACCTTTAGTTGTCAGTGGTACTAGCATTCAATGCAGACAGTAAATTGTAGCGTACATTGGAAGAAAGTAATTCAAGTAAATTAACTAAATAACATAAGTTAGAATGGTGGGACCGGTGTCATGTTGCAGCTGTGGGATGTGGGGGCTTTTGGATGCCAAGGTGATCCATGACAAACACGTCTGCAGGAAGTGTAAGCAGTTTGAGGAATTCCGGATCAGGATTATTGATCTGGAAGCCGAATTGCAGACACTGCGCAGCATAAGGGAGGGATAGGAATACCTGGATACTTCGTACCAGAAAACAGTCGCACCTCTTCGAAGAAGGTCGTCTGTTTTGGTCAGCAGGGAGGGACAGGAGGATGTGACTGTCAGTGAGGCAGGTAATGGGACCGAGCAGACAGTAGGGGAGGAGCCTCAGGCTTTGCAATTGTCAAACAGGTTTGAGGTGCTCACAGGATGAAAGCGAAGCCTGCAAGGTGGATGAGCTGGCTGGCCATGGCACTGTGGTACAGGAAGCCGTTCAAGCAGGGGGAGCAAAAAGGAATGTGGTGGTAGTAGGGGATAGTATAGTGAGGGGGATTGACACTGTTCTCTCCAGCAAAGAGCGAGAGTCCAGATGGCTATGTTGCCTGCCCAGTGCCAGGGTTCAGGACATCTGCTCAGGGCTAGAGAGGAACTTGCAGTGGGAGGGAGAGGATCCAGTTGTCGTGGTTCATGTAGGTACCAATGACATAGGTAGAACTAAGAAAGAAGTTCTTCAAAGTCAGTATGAGGAGCCAGGTACCAAATTAAGAAGCAGAACCTCAAAGGTAATAATCTCCGGATTATTACCTGAGCCACGTGCAAATTGGCATAGGGTAAATAAGATTAGAGAGACGAATGCGTGGCTCAAAGACTGGTGTGGGAAAAGTAGGCTCCAGTTTGTGGGGCACTGGCATCAGTACTGGGGAAAGTGGGGGCTGTACTGTTGGGACAGTTTACACCTGAACCGTGCTGGGATGAGTGTCCTTGCAAATCGCATAACTAGGGAAGTAGAGAGGGCTTTAAACTAAACAAGAGGGGTGAGGGATCAAGCTTGGGTAGAGGTAGCAATTCAAGGGGTAGAGTCAAGACAGGAGAGCAAAATAGTAATATGAGAAATGAGGGTCAGAGGATGGCAGGAAGGGACAGAGAGAAAAAACACAAGAATACATCAACAGTCAAGACTAGATGTTACAAAGGTAACAAAAAGACAAAACTGAAGGCTCTCTATCTGAATGCACATAGCATTCACAACAAAGTAAATTACTTTATGGCCCACATCGAAGTAAATAAATATGATCTGATAGCAATTAAGGAGACATGGCTGCAAGACGACAAAGATTGGGTCCTTAATATTGAAGGGTACATGACATTCAAGAAGAATAGGAAGCTAGGTAAAGGTGGAGGGGTAGCAGTGTTAATCAAGGAGGGCATTGGTGCAATAGTTAGAGATGACCTTGGTTCAGGAGATCAGGATGTAGAATCGGTTTGGGTGGAGATGAGGAATAGTAGGGGAAAACAGTCATTAGTGGGAGTGGTCTACAGGCCCCCTAACAGTAACCACAAAGTAGGACAAAGTACTCAAGAGAAAATATTGGCTGCTTGTGATGAAGGGACTGCAATAATCATGGGTGATTTCAATCTACGTATAAACTGGAAAAATCAGATTGGCAGTAGTAGCCTGGATGAGGAGTTCATGAAATGCTTTCGAGGTAGTTTCATAGAGCAGCAGGTTCGGAACCAACCAGAGAGCAGGTTATATTAGACTTGGTATTGTGTAATGTGACAGGATTAATTAACGACCTCAGAGTGAAGGCACCCCTAGGTAGCAGCGCCCATAATACGATTGAATTTTACATCCAGTTTGAAAGGGAGAAGAGTGGGTCTAAGACTAGTATCTTAAACTTAAATAAGGGCAACTATGTGGGGATGAAAGCTGAGCTAGCTGAAGTGAACAGGGAAACTAGGCTAGAGGATAGATCAATAGAGTAGCAGTGGCAGACATTTAAGGGGATATTTCAGAGTATTCAGAATAAGTACATTCCTACTATAAAGAAAAATTCTAAGGGAAGGACCCACCATCCGTGGTTAACTAAAGATGTTAAGGAAAACATCAAACTTAAGGAACACGCATACAATTCCACAAAGATGAGTGGCAGGACAGATGATTGTACAGAATATAAAGAACTGCAGAGAATTACTAAAAGGTTAATCAGGAGAAAGAAATTAGAGTATGAGAGGAAGCTAGCTAGAAATGTAAAAATGGATAGCAAGAGTTTCTATGGGTAGTTAAAAAGGAAAAGAGTAAGTAAAGCAAGTGTTGATCCTCCAGAGAGTGACAGTGGGGAGTTAATGGTAGATAATAAGGAAATGGCAGAAGTGAACAAATATTTTGCACTCTAGAGGATACAAAAAACATTCCAGTAATAGCTGCAAATCATGAGGTGAAAGGGAGAGGAACTTGGTGAAATTGAAATCACTAGGGAAGCGATACAGAGCAAATTGATAGAGCTGCGGGCTGGCAATATAAAATATAATAGAAAAATAAAGATGTTATGCTTCAGTTATACAGGGCTTTGGTGAGACCACACCTCGAATACTGTGTGCAGTTTTGGTCTCCTTATTTAAGGAAGGATGTAAATGCATTGGAGGCAGTTCAGAGGAGGTTTACTAGATTGAAAACTGGAACGAGTGGGCTGTCTTATGATGAAATGTTGGACAGACTGGGCTTGTTTCCACTGGAGTTTAGAAGAGTGAGGGGTGATTTGATTGAAGTATACAAGATCCTGAACAGCCTTGACAAGGTGGATGTGGAAATGATATTTCCACCTGTGGGTGAGTCCAGAACTAGGGGTCACTGTTTTAAAATTAGGGGTCGCTCTTTCAGGACAGAGATGAGGAGAATTTTTTTTCTCTGAGGGTTGTGCAACTTTGGAACTCTCTGCCTCAGAAGGTGGTGGAGGTGGGGTCATTGAATATTTTTAAGGCAGAGGTAGATAGATTCTTGTTAGGCAAGGGAATCAAAGGTTACCGGGGGTAGATGGGAATGTGGATATCGAAACATGAGATCAGCCATGACTTTATTGAATAGCAGAGCAGGCTCGAGGAGCTGAATGGTCTACTCCTGCTCCTATTTCTTATGTTCTTATGTGTGGGTACACCCACAGTGCTGTTAGGAAGGGAGTTCCCAGATTTTGACCCAGCGACAGTGAAAGAACGGCGATATAACGTTCTGACATTCGGGCACTCGCTCAATTTGGATCCTCTTACGGTGCAGCACTCTCTCAGTACTGACCCTCTGACAGTGCAGCACTCCCTCAGTACTGACCCTCTGACAGTGCAGCACTCCCTCAGTACTGACCCTCTGACAGTGCAGCACTCCCTCAGTACTGACCCTCTGACAGTGCAGCACTCCCTCAGTACTGACCCTCTGACAGTGCAGCACTCCCTCAGTACTGACCCTCTGACAGTGCAGCACTTGTTCAGTACTGACCCTCTGACAGTGCAGCACTCCCTCAGTACTGACCCTCTGACACTGCAGCACTCCCTCAGTACTGACCCTCTGACAGTGCAGCACTCCCTCAGTACTGACCCTCCAACAGTGCAGCACTCCCTCAGTACTGACCCTCTGACACTGCAGCAGTGCCTCAGTACTGACCCTCTGACAGTGCAGCACTCTCTCAGTAATGACCTTCTGACACTGCAGCACTCGCTCACTACTGACCCTCTGACACTGCAGCACTGCCTCAGTACAGACCTTGTGACAGTGCTGCACTCCCTCAATACTGACCCTCCAACAGTGCAGCACTCCCTCAGTACTGACCCTCTGACAGTGCAGCACTCCCTCAATACTGACCCTCCAACAGTGCAGCACACCCTTTGTACTGACCCTTTTAACAATGCAGCTCTCCCTCATGTCTGAACCTCTCACAATGGTGCACTCCCTCAATAGCGATCCTCCAACAGTGCAGCACTTCCTCAGTAGTGACCCTCCTACAGTGCAGCACTCCCTCAGTACTGACCCTCTGACAGTGCAGCACTCCCTCAGTACTGACCCTCTGACAGTGCAGCACTCCCTCAGTACTGACCCTCCGACAGTGCAGCACTCCCTCAGTACTGACCCTCTGACAGTGTAGCCCTCCCTCAGTACTGACCCTCTGACTGTGCAGTGCTCCCTCAATAATGTCCCACCAACAGTGGAGCACTCCGCTGTACTGACCCTCGACAGTACACCACTCCCTCAGTACTGACACTCCAACGGTGCTGCACTTCCTCCGTACTGACCTTGCAACAGTGCTGCACTCCCACAGTAGTGACTCTCTGACAGTGTGGCAAACCCTCAGCACTAACCCTCCAACAGTGCAGCACTCCCTCAGTACTGGCCCTCAGTTGCTGCAGCAATCCCTCAGTACTGACCCTCTGACAGTGCTGAACTCCCTCAGTACTGACCCTCTGACAGTGCAGCACTCTCTCAGTACTGACCCTCTGACAATGCAGCACTCCCTCAGTACTGACCCTCTGACAGTGCAGCACTCCCTCAGTACTGACCCTCTGACAGTGCAGCACTCCCTCAGTACTGACCCTCTGACAGTGCAGCACTCCCTCAGTACTGACCCTCGGACAGTGCAGCACTCCCTCAGTACTGACCCTCTGACAGTGCAGCACTCCTTCAGTACTGACCCTCTGACAGTGCAGCACTCCCTCAGTACTGACCCTCGGACAGTGCAGCACTCCCTCAGTACTGACCCTCTGACAGTGCAGCACTCTCTCATTACTGACCCTCTGACTGTGCAGCACCCCCTCAGTACCGTCCATCTTACAGTGCGGCAGCCCCTCTGCACTGTCCCTCTGACAGTGCAGCACTCGGTCAGTGCTGACCGTCTGACAATGGAGCACTCCCTCAGTACTAACCCTTCAATATTGCAGCACTCCCTCAGTACTGGCCCTCAGTCACTGCAGCACTCCCTCAGTTCTCACCCTCCGACAGTACAGCACTCCCTTAGTATGGCCCACCTGACAGTGCAGCACCTCCTCTGCACTGAACCTTAGACAGTGCAGCATTCCCTAAGTACTGACCCTCTGACAGTGCAGCACTCCCTCAGTACCAATACTTCAACAGTGCACCACTCCCTCAGTACTGGCCCTTTGTCACTACAGCACTCCCTCAGGTCTGAGCTTCCGACAGTTCTGCACTCCCTCAGTACTGATCCTCCAGCAGTGCAGCACTCCCTGATTTCTGATCCCCCGACAGTGCTGCACACCCTCAGTTCTGACCCTCTGACAGTGCAGCACTCCCTCAGTACTGACCGTCTGACAGTGCAGCACTCCCTCAGTACTGACCGTCTGACAGTGCAGCACTCCCTCAGTACTGACCCTCTGACAGTGCAGCACTCCCTCAGTACTGACCCTCTGACAGTGCAGCAATCCCTCAGTACTGACCCTCTGACAGTGCAGCACTCCCTCAGTAATGACCCTCTAACAGTGCACCAAACCCTCAGTACTGACCCTCCGACAGTGCAGCACTCCCTCAGTACTGACCCTCCGACAGTGCAGCACACCCTCAGTACTGACCCTCCGACAGTGCAGCACTCCCTCAGTACTGACCCTCTGACAGTGCAGCACTCCCACAGTACTGAATCTCTGACAGTGCAGCACTCCCTCAGTACTGACCCTCGGACAGTGCAGCACTCCCTCAGTACTGACCCTCCGGCAGTGCAGCACTCCTTCAGTACTGACTCTCTGACATTGCAGCACTCCCTCAGTACTGACCCTCTGACAGTGCAGCACTCCCTCAGTACCAATCCTTGAACAGTGCACCACTCCCTCAGTACTGGCCCTTTGTCACTACAGCACTCCCTCAGGACTGACCCTCCAACAGTTCTGCAATCCCTCAGTACTGATCCTCCAGCAGTGCAGCACTCCCTCAGTTCTGACCCTCTGACAGTGCAGCACTCCCTCAGTACTGACCCTCTGACAGTGCAGCACTCCCTCAGTACTGACCCTCTGACAGTGCAGCACTCCCTCAGTACTGACCCTCTGACAGTGCAGCACTCCCTCAGTACTGACCCTCTGACAGTGCAGCCCTCCCTCAGTACTGACCCTCTGACAGTGCAGCACTCCCTCAGTACTGACCCTCTAACAGTGCAGCACACCCTCAGTACTGACCCTCCGACAGTGCAGCACTCCCTCAGTACTGACCCTCTGACAGTGCAGCACTCCCTCAGTACTGACCCTCTGACAGTGCAGCACTCCCTCAGTACTCACCCTCTGACAGTACAGCACTCCCTCAGTACTGACCCTCTGACAGTGCAGCACTCCCTCAGTACTGACCCTCTGATTGTGCAGCACTCCCTCAGTACTGACCCTCCGACAGTGCAGCACTCCCTCAGTACTGACCCTCCGACAGTGCAGCACTCCCTCAGTACTGACCCTCTGACAGTGCAGCACTCCCTCAGTACTGACCCTCTGACAGTGCAGCACTCCCTCAGTACTGACCCTCCGACAGTGCAGCACTCCCTCAGTACTGACCCTCTGACAGTGCAGCACTCCCTCAGTACTGACCCTCTGACAGTGCAGCACTCCCTCAGTACTCACCCTCTGACAGTACAGCACTCCCTCAGTACTGACCCTCTGACAGTGCAGCACTCCCTCAGTACTGACCCTCTGATTGTGCAGCACTCCCTCAGTACTGACCCTCCGACAGTGCAGCACTCCCTCAGTACTGACCCTCCGACAGTGCAGCACTCCCTCAGTACTGACCCTCTGACAGTGCAGCACTCCCTCAGTACTGACCCTCTGACAGTGCAGCACTCCCTCAGTACTCACCCTCTGACAGTGCAGCACTCCCTCAGTACTGACCCTCTGACAGTGCAGCACTCCCTCAGTACTGACCCTCTGATTGTGCAGCACTCCCTCAGTACTGACCCTCCGACAGTGCAGCACTCCCTCAGTACTGACCCTCTGACAGTGCAGCACTCCCTCAGTACTGACCCTCTGACAGTGCAGCACTCCCTCAGTACTCACCCTCTGACAGTGCAGCACTCCCTCAGTACTGACCCTCCGACATTGCAGCACTCCCTCAGTACTGACCCTCTGATTGTGCAGCACTCCCTCAGTACTGACCCTCTGACATTGCAGCACTCCCTCAGTACTCACCCTCTTACAGTGCGGCACTCCCTCAGTACTGACCCTCTGACAGTGCAGCACTCCCTCAGTACTGACCCTCTGACAGGGCAGCACTTCCTCAGTACTGACCCTCTGACAGTGCAGCACTCCCTCAGTACTGACCCTCTGACAATGCAGCACTCCCTCAGTACTGACCCTCTGACAGTGCAGCACTCCCTCAGTACTGCGCCGCATTGTCAGCTGCGTTTCTGTGCTCGGTGCCCTGGATTGTGAATCGACCTCTCGATTTCCTGACTCAGCGCTGAGATTATTGCACAGTGGGTTCTCCCCTTTAACCCTCTGATGCGATGCTCTGTGTTTAATCTCTGCCTGTTTGTATTTCAGAATTTCCTGGAGGAAGTCAGCCTGTCTCCAGCTCCCACCAGCAGACGATGGGCCCCCATCGACATGTCCTTACTCTGTATCTCCTCAGCCTGACCATTACCATGAGCCTGGCCTGTTTCTGTGAGAGGTATCCATGGTCTCAATGGTCAACCTGTTCCCTGACCTGCGGAGGGGGTCAAACCAGTCGGTACAGGTTAGTGCCCAATCAGAATTTGGCATCAGTTTGGAAAACTCTCCATCTTGGATAGGGAGAGTGTTAGAGTGCAGTGGGGACGGGTAAGAGGGGTGAGAGAGAGTGATGTGGGAGGGGAAGGAAGGAAAGGGGGGGTGTAGGAGGGAGATGGGAGGGGAGGGAGGGGTGAGAGAAGATGGGGACGGTTGGTGTGGGGTTGAGTAAGGGTGAGGTAGGGGTTGAGAGGGGTGGGCAGAGTGTTGTGAGAGGAGGGGTGGGAGGTGAGGGCTGTGGTAGCTGAGTGTGGGGGTTCTGGGGGTTGGGGACAGTGTGATTTTGGAGGGGGTGGCGCAGACTTGGAGGGAGAGTTGGGAGGGGAGGTGATGCGGAAGTGCAGGGGGAGAATGGGGACAGTTGCTGTGAGGGGTGAATGTGGAAGGAAGGGGTGGGAGAGCCGCAGTAATCTGATTAATAGCCCAGTCTCTCACCTTGTTTCGCTCAGGAAGTTTAATATGGACGAATATTACCACAAGTTTAACTGCGAAACCATCTGCATTCCCCGTGTGCAACAGGAGGAGTGTAACACCCAGGGGTGCAGCACCCCCTGTCAGATCGGCGACTGGTCAAGCTGGTCAACATGTGACCCCTGTGTCAAGAAACAGGTACACCCAGACTTTTCGGAACCCTGTTTTCCTCTTTTATCAGCGTGGGGGGAGAGGAGAGGGAAAGGAGAGAGGCAGTGGAGAGAGAGGGTGGGGGCTAGACGCAGCGAGATTAGAGGGGGAGGTGGATGAGAGGGATGGCCTAGAGTAGAAGGAACTTAGGGACATAGGGAGGGGAGGGGAGAATTGGGGAGAAGGGTAAGGGAGGGGCAGAGAAAGAGAAGAGGTGTGGAGGACTGCATGGGTGTGTGGAAGGGAGAGGCAGTGAGAGGGGGAGTTGAGCGAGAGGAGGGGGGTTCGAGTAGAGGAGGCAGGGTGGAGCGGTAAGGAGGCAGGAGGGGTTGGGGGCTGGGGTGAGGGGCAGGAGAGGTTGGGGGCTGGGTGAGGGGCAGGAGGGGTTGGGGCTGGGGTGAGGGGCAGGAGAGGTTTGGGGGCTGGGGTGAGGGGCAGGAGGGGTTGGGGGCTAGGGTGAGGGGCAGGAGGGGTTGGGGGCTGGGGTGAGGGGCAGGAGAGATTGGGGGCTGGGGTGAGGGGCAGGAGAGATTGGGGGCTGGGGTGAGGGGCAGGAGAGGTTGGGGGCTGGGGTGAGGGGCAGGAGAGGTTGGGGGCTGGGGTGAGGGGCAGGAGAGGTTGGGGGCTGAGGTGAGGGGCAGGAGGGTTTGGGGGCTGGGGTGAGGGGCAGGAGAGATTGGGGGCTGGGGTGAGGGGCAGGAGAGGTTGGGGGAGAGGGAGGGGCAGGAGGGGTTGGGGGCTGGGGTGAGGGGCAGGAGGGGTTGGGGGCTGGGGTGAGAGCCAGGAGGGGTTGGGGGCTGGGGTGAGGGGCAGGAGGGGTTGGGGGCTGGGGTGAGGGGCAGGAGGGGTTGGGGCTGGGGTGAGGGGCAGGAGAGGTTGGGGGCTGGGGTGAGGGGCAGGAGAGGTTGGGGGCTGGGGTGAGGGGCAGGAGAGGTTGGGGGAGAGGGAGGGGCAGGAGGGGTTGGGGGCTGGGGTGAGGGGCAGGAGGGGTTGGGGGCTGGGGTGAGGGGTAGGAGGGGTTGGGGGCTGGGGTGAGGGGCAGGAGAGATTGGGGGCTGGGGTGAGGGGCAGGAGAGATTGGGGGCTGGGGTGAGGGGCAGGAGAGGTTGGGGGCTGGGGTGAGGGGCAGGAGGGGTTGGGGGCTGGGGTGAGGGGCAGGAGAGATTGGGGGCTGGGGTGAGGGGCAGGAGAGGTTGGGGGCTGGGGTGAGGGGCAGGAGGGGTGGGGGCTGCGGTGAGGGGTAGGAGCGGTTGGGGGCTGGGGTGAGGGGCAGGAGAGATTGGGGGCTGGGGTGAGGGGCAGGAGGGGTTGGGGGCTGCGATGAGGGGCAGGAGGGGTTGGGGGCTGGGGTGAGGGGCAGGAGGGGTTGGGGGCTGGGGTGAGGGGTAGGAGAGGTTTGGGGAGAGGGAGGGGTGAGAGGCGACAATGGTTCTCTGTAAGTCTGGACTGGTCAAGGACTGGGGTTTCCTTGATAGCAGGATCCAGTGACACTGAGGACAGGAGAGAGAGAATCTGCGATACTGCCAGTAGTAGAATAGTGCTTGATATAAAACCCAATTCAATTCTAGTCACTGTCTTGATAAGGGAGCCAATAGGAACTCAAAGCTCAGGAATTAAAACCTTCTGAAGTGCAGGTCATACCCCAGGAGTGGAACCCCCCAGAAATTGCCACTGCCTCCCCCTGCCCTACTATACCATCTCTCGCAGCCTCTCCCGTGCCAGGAGCTTAAGGGGTTTCCTGGTATTGGAGCTCCATAACCCCCTCTGGCATTGCTGGACTCCATGTGCGAAGGCTGCAGGGCAATACTGACCCTCTGACAGTGCAGCACTCCCTCAGTACTGACCCTCCGACAGTGCAGCATTCCCTCAGTACTGACCCTCTGACAGTGCAGCACTCCCTCAGTACTGACCCTCTGACAGTGCAGCACTCCCTCAATACTGACCCTCTGACAGTGCAGCGCTCCCTCAGTACTGACCCTCTGACAGTGCAGCACTCCCTCAGTACTGACCCTCTGACAGTGCAGCACTCCCTCAATACTGACCCTCTGACAGTGCAGCACTCCCTCAGTACTGACCCTCTGACAGTGCAGCACCCCCTCAGCACTGACCCTCTGATAGTGCTTCACCCCTTCAGTACTGACCCTCCAACAGTACAGCACTCCCACAGTATTGACCCACCGACAGTGCAGCACTCCCTCAGTACTGACCCTCCAACAGTGCAGCACTCCCTCAGTACTGACCCTCTGACAGTGCAGCACTCCCTCAGTACTGACCCTCCGACAGTGCAGCACTCCCTCAGTACTGACCCTCCAACAGTACAGTACTACCTCAGGACTGACCCTACAGTGCAGCACTCCCTCAGTACTGACCCTCTGACAGTGCAGCACTCCCTCAGTACTGACCCTCTGACAGTGCAGCACTCCCTCAGTACTGACCCTCTGACAGTGCAGCACTCCCTCAGTACTGACCCTCTGACAGTGCAGCACCCCCTTAGCACTGACCCTCTGATAATGCTTCACCCCCTCAGTACTGACCCTCCAACAGTACAGCACTCCCACAGTATTGACCCACCGACAGTGCAGCACTCCCTCAGTACTGACCCTCCAACAGTGCAGCACTCCCTCAGTACTGACCCTCTGACAGTGCAGCACTCCCTCACTACTGACCCTCCGACAGTGCAGCACTCCCTCAGTACTGGCCCTCTGACAGTGCAGCACTCCCTCAGTACTGACCCTCCGACAGTACAGTACTACCTCAGGACTGACCCTCTGACAGTACAGCACTCCCTCAGTACTGACCCTCTGACAGTGCTGCACTCCCTCAGTACTGACCCTCTGACAGTGCAGCACCCCTTCAGCACTGACCCTCTGATAGTGCTTCACTCCCTCAGTACTGACCCTCCAACAGTACAGCACTCCCACAGTATTGACCCAGCAACAGTGCAGCCCTCTCTCAGTACTGACCCTCTGACAGTGCAGCACTCCCTCAGTACTGACCCTCTGACAGTGCAGCACTCCCTCAGTACTGACCTCCTGACAGTGCAGCACTCCCTCAGTACTGCTCTGGGAATGTCAGTCTGTATTAAGTGCTCAAGTTCTGATGTAGGATTTGAACCCTTGCTGTTCTGACTGGTGGGTAGCTGTGGTCCCTCTGAGTCCTTACTGACATTACACTTAAGTAGATAGACTGTCACTTTGTTTTCTGAGGTCCCAGATGCCCTGTTGGCCCCGCTGAGTGGTTATCAGCCCACTCTTCCAGCATCTGTGAGACAAAACCTTTTACAATCTCAATGGGACAGGAGCAGTTGTAATGTCTGTACAAGCGGGTAGCTGGCCGGATCCAGCAGTATCTGTACCTGAGTGAATTGAAGGACTGAAAGGACTGAAAGGTCCCTCTATGGGTTTGCCTCCTGTGAATTGCATGGAGTTGAGGGGCCAAATGGCCTCCGTCTGTGCTGTAATGATTCTACTGACTCCTCAGTAACTGTGCTTCCCCTGGGATCTTTAGCTTCGTTACAGGGCTCTGCTGAAGCCAGCTCAGTTCGGAGGCCGATGTGAGGAAACAGAGATGACCGGTGACAGGCCGTGCCTACCCAACAAACTCTGCAACATCCAGCAAGGAGACTGCGTCAATATGTTCCGCTGTCAGAATGGTAAAAATATCCTCATTCAGCAGCATTTCACACAGCACAGAAAGCAGCCATTGGCCTATTCTCTCCATGCAGGCTCTTTGAAAGAGTTACCCAGTTAATCCTGCATGTCTACCATTTCTTTCTTTATTCATTCATGGGGTGTGGGCTTCACTGGCTGGGCCAACATTTATTGCCCATCCCTAGTTGCCCTTGAGAAGGTGGTGGTGAGCCGTCTTCTTGAACCGCTGCAGTCCATGTGGTGTAGGTACACCCACAGTGCTGTTAGGGAGGGAGTTCCAGGATTTTGACCCAGTGACAGTGAAGGAACGGCCGATATATTTCCAAGTCAGGATGGTGAGTAACTTGGAGGGGAACTTCCAGGTGGTGGTGTTCCCATCTATCTGCTGCCCTTGTCCTTCTAGATGGTAGTGCTCGTGGGTTTGGAAGGTGCTGTCGAAGGAGCCTTGGTGAATTCCTGCAGTGCATCTTGTAGATGGTACACACTGCTGCTACTGTGCGTCGGTGGTGGAGGGAGTGAATGTTTGTGGATGTGGTGCCAATCAAGCGGGGCTGCTTTATCCTGGATGGTGTCAAGCTTCTTGAGTGCTGTGGGAGCTGCACTCATCCAGACAAGTGGAGAGTCTCATAGGACAAGGGCAACAGATAGATGGGAACACCACTGCCTGAAAGTTCTCCTCCAAGCCACTCCCCATCCAGACTAGGAAATATATCGCCGTTCCTTTACTGTCACTGACTTGTGCCTTGTAAGATGGTGGACAGGCTTTGGGGAGTCAGGAGGTGAGTTACTCATCACAAGATTCCTAGGCTCTGACCTGCTCTTGTAGCCACAGTATTTATATGGCTAGTCCAGTTCAGTTTCTAGTCAATAGTAACCCCCATTCAGGACCCCTAAGGGACATATCTGCTAGACTGGGTCTGAGGTGAGGAACCAACAAGAGGGAAAAACATACTTGACCTCAGCATCACCATCCTGCCTGCAGCAGATGCATCTGTCCATGACAGTATTGGTAGGAGTGACCACCACACAGTCAATGTGGAGATGAAGTGCTGCCTTCACATTGAGGATATCCTCCATCGTGTTATGTGGCACTACTATCGTGCTAAATTTTGAACACATCTAGCAATTCAAGAGTGGGCATCCATGAGGCGCTGTGGGCCATCAACAGAAGCAGAATTGTACTCAAACACAATCTAAACTCATGGCCCGGCATATACCCCACTGTACCATTACCATAGAAACATAGAAACATAGAAACTAGGAGCAGGAGTAGGCCATTCGGCCCTTCGAGCCTGCACCATTCATTATGATCATGGCTGATCATCCAACTCAATAGCCTGCTCCCGCTTTCTCCCCATATCCTTTGATCCCTTTCACCCCAAGAGCTATATCTAACTCCTTCTTGAAAACATACAATATTTTGGTCTCAACTACTTTCTGTGGTAGTGAATTCCACAGGCTCACCACTCTCTGGGTGAAGAAATTTCTCATCTCAGTCCTAAATGGTCTACCCCATATCCTCAGACTGTGAACCCTGGTTCTGGACTCCCCCACCATCGGGAACATCCTTCCTGCATTTACCCTGTCTAGTCCTGTTAGAATTTTATAGGTTTCTATGAGATCCTCCCTCATTCTTCTGAACTCCAATGAATATAATCCTAACCGACTCAATCTTTCCTCATATGTCAGTCCCGCCATCCCAGGAATCAGTCTGGTAAACCTTTGCTGCACTCCCTCTATAGCAAGTACATCCTTCCTCAGATAGGGAGACCAAAACTGCACACAATATTCCAGGTGTGGTCTCACCAAGACCCTGTACAATTGCAGCAAGACATCCCTGCTCCTGTACTTGAACCCTCTGGCTATGAAGGCCAACGTACCATTTGCCTTCTTTACCGCCTGCTGCACCTGCATGCTTACCTTCAGCAGCTGGTGTACGAGGACACCCAGGTCTCGTTGCACATTCCCCTCTCTCAATTTATAGCCATTCAGATAATAATCTGCCTTCCTGTTTTTGTTACCAAAGTGGATAACCTCACATTTATCCACATTATACTGCATCTGCCATGCATTTGCCCACTCACTCAGCTTGTCCAAATCACACTGAAGCATCTCTGCATCCTCCTCACAGCTCACCATCCCACCCAGCTTTATGTCATCTGCAAATTTGGAGATATTACATTTAGCTCCCTCATCTAAATCATTAATATACACTGTGAATAGCTGGGGTCCCAGCACCAATCCCTGTGGTACTCCACTAGTTACTGCCTGCCATTTGGAAAAAGACCCTTTTATTCCTACTCTTTGTTTCCTGTCTGCCAACCAGTTTTCTATCCATCTCAATACACAACCCCCAATCCCATGCGCTTTAATTTTACACGCTAATCTCTTATGTGGGACTTTGTCGAAAACCTTCTGAAAGTCCAAATAAACCACATCCTCATCAACTCTACTAGTTACATCCTCGAAAAATTCCAGTAGATTTGTCAAGCACGATTTCCCTTTTGTAAATCCATGCTGACTCTGTCCGATTCTGCCACTGTTTTCCACGTGCTCAGCTATTAACTCTTTTATAATGGACTCTAGAATTTTCCCCACTACCGACGTCAGGCTGACTGGTCTATAATTCCCTGTTTTCTCTCTACCTCCCTTTTTAAATAGTTGGGTTACATTAGCTACTCTCCAATCTGTTGGAACTGTTCCAGAGTCTATAGAACCTCAGAAGATGACCACCAATGCATCCGCTATTTCTAGGGCCACTTCCTTAAGTACTCTGGGATGTAGATTATCAGGCCCCGGGGACTTATCGGCCTTCAATCCCATCAATTTCTCCAACACCATTTCCCTATTAATATTGATTTCTTTCAGTTCCTCCCTCTCACTAAACCCTGTGTTCCCCAACATTTCTGGTATGTTATTTGTGTCCTCCTTTGTGAAGACAGAACCAAAGTACGTACTAATGACCCTTCAACAGAAGGTTGCTGAAGGGTCATTCAGACTCAAAACGTTAACTGTGTCCCTCTCCGCAGATACTGCCAGACCTGCTGAGTTTTTCCAGGTATTTTTGTTTTTGTTTTTGTTTTGGATTTCCAGAATCTGCAGTTTTTTGCTTTTACCAAAGTATGTATTTAGTTGGTCAGCCATTTCTTTGTTCCCCATTATAAATTCCCCTGTTGCTGACTGTGAGGGACCTACATTTGTCTTCACCAATCTTTTTCTCTTCACATACCTATAGAAACTTTTACAGTCAGTTTTTATGGTCCCTGCAAGATTACTCTCGTACTCTATTTTCCCCTTCTTAATCAATCCCTTGGTCCTCCTTTGCTGAATTCTAAACTGCTCCCAATCCTCAGGTCTGTTGTTTTTTCTGGCCAATTTGTATGCCTCTTCCTTGGATCTAATACTATCTCTAATTTCCCTTGTAAGCCATGGTTTGGCCACCTTTCCTGTTTTACTTTTGCGCCAGACAGGAATAAACAATTGTTGCAGTTCACCCATGCGCTCTTTGAATGTTTGCCATTGCCTATCCACCATCATCCCTTTAAGTAACGTTTCCCAATCCATCATAGCCAACTCACGCCTCATACCATCGTAGTTTCCTTTATTAAGATTCAGGACCCTAGTCTCAGAATCAACTACGTCACTCTCCATCTTGATGAAGAATTCTATCATATTATGGTCGCTCATACCCAAGGGGCTTTGCACAACTAGATTGCCAATTATTCCTTTCTTATTACACAATACCCAGTCTAGGATGGCCTGTTCTCAAGTTGGTTCTTCAATGTATTGGTCCAGAAAAACATCCCATATACACTCCAGGAATTCCTCCTCTACAGTATTGTTACTAATTTGATTTGCCCAATCTATATGCAGATTAAAGTCACCCATAATTAAAGATGTTCCATTATTGCATCTGTCTCTCATTTCCTGTTTGATGCCATTCCCAACATCACCACTACAGTTTGGGGGTCTATATACAACCCCCACTAACGTTTTTTGCCCCTTAGTGTTTCTCAGCTCTACCCATACAGATTCCACATCGTCAGAGCGTCTTTCCTTTCTATAATGTTAATTTCCTCTTTAACCAGCAATGCAACTCCACCACCTTTACCTTTTTGTCTGTCCTTCCTAAATACTGAATACCCCTGGATGTTCAGTTCCCATCCCTGGTCACCCTGCAACCTTGTCTCCGTAATCCCGACTATATCATACCTGTTTACATCTATTTGCACAGTTAATTCATCCACTTTATTGCGAAAGCTCCTCGTGTTAAAGCACAAAGCCTTAAGGCTTGTCTTTTTAACATTACTTGTCCCATTCCCACTATTTTTCACTGAGGCCCTGTTTGATTCTTGCCCTTGATTTCTCTGACTATCACTTTTCTCATTCCCCTTTCTGTCTTTTGTTCTTGTCCTTGATTCCCCCTCCTCTGACTCCTTGCATAGGTTTCCATCCCCCTCCCATTTTAGTTTAAACCCTCCCCAACCACTCTAGCAAATATTCCCCCTAGGACATCAGTCCCGGTCCTGCCCAGATGTAACCCGTCCAGTTTCTACTGGTCCCACCTCCCCCAGAACCAGTCCCAATGTCCCAGGAATCTGAAACCCTCCCCCTCACACCATCTCTTCAGCCACGTATTCATCCGATATATCCTGCTATTTCTACTCTGACTAGCACGTGGCACTTGTAGTAATCCTGAGATCACTACCTTTGAGGTCCTACTTTTCAACTTACTTCCTAACTCCCTATATTCTGCTTTTAGGACCTCATCCCTTTTTTTACCCATGTTGTTTGTACCAATGTGTACCATGACCACTGGCTGTTCACCCTTTCCCTTCAGAATGTCCTCTAGCCGCTCTGAGACATCCTTGACCCTAGCACCAGGGAGGCAACATACCATCCTGGAGTCTCGTTTGCAGCCACAGAAATGCCCATCTATTCCCCTTACAATTGGATCCCCTATAACTATTGCATTCCCACACTTTTTACTCCTCCCCTGTGCAGCAGAGCCAACCGTGGTACAACGAATTTGGCTGTTGCTGCTTTCCCCTGTGAGGCCATTCCCCCCAACAGTATCCAAAGCGGGATATCTGTTTTGCAGGGCAATATCCACAGGAGATTCCTGTACTGCCTGCCTGGTCCTCTTGCTCTGCCTGGTGGTCACCCATTCCCTTCTTGCCTGTGGACTCTTAGCCTGCGGTGTGACCACCTCTCTATACGTGCTATCCATGATACTCTCCACCTTGTGGATGCTCCACAGTGTCCCCAGCCGCCACTCTAGCTCCAAAACCCGGGCTTCCAGGACCTGCAGCTGGAGACACTTCCCACACACATGCTGGCCCTGGGCACTGGAAATGCTCCCAGCTTCCCACAAAGAGCAGGAGGCGCACACCATGGCTTTGAGCTCTCCTGCCATGAATTACCCCTTCAAATTAAATTAAACCTTTTGGAAGATACTTAATATCAAATAGTATCAATTACTCTTGGGCCCTTCTTCCCTGCTCCTCATTGTTACAGAATATAGCCCTTACAAACGATGAACCACAAAATAAGACTTTAAAAACTATAAGTGGTAAAAGTAGTAAATACTTACCCGACCGTATTCACGGTACTCAAAGGATCACCCTGTTCCCTCCTCACCAAACTCCCTCAGTCACCAAACTCTAACTTAAGCACTCTACTACAGCCCAAAGAAGCACTCCAGTGCAGACAAAGTCAGCACTTTAAGATGGCCTGTCTTTATGCTCTCTGAATCTAGCCTCTGAAAACCTGTTTAAGCCAGTTATCTAATTAACCATCAAGCCAAAGGATCAACCCTGGTTCAATGAAGAGTGCAGGAGGGCATGCCAGGAGCAGCACTCGGCATACCTAAAAAAGGGTGTGAACCTGGTGAAGCTATAACACAGGACTACTTGCGTGCCAAACAGCATAAGCAGCAAGTGATAGACAGGGCTAAGCGATCCCCCAACCAATGGATCAGATCTAAACTCTGCAGTCCTGTCACATCCAGTCATGAAAGGTGGTGGACAATTCAACAGCTCACTGGAGGAGGGTTCTCCAGAAATATCCCCATCCTCAATGATGGAGGAGCCCAGCACATCAGTGCAAAAGATAAGGCTGAAGCATTTGCTATAATCTTTAGCCAGGAGTGTCGAGTGGATGATCCATCTCAGCCTCCTCCGGAGGTCCCCAGCATCACAGATGCTAGTCTTCAGCCAATTCGATTCAGTCCACATGATATCAGGAAACGGCTGAAGGCACTGGATAGTGCAAAGGCTATGGGTCCTGATAATATTCCGGCAATAG
Source organism: Cetorhinus maximus (assembly GCF_964194155.1). Taxonomy (NCBI): domain Eukaryota; kingdom Metazoa; phylum Chordata; class Chondrichthyes; order Lamniformes; family Cetorhinidae; genus Cetorhinus; species Cetorhinus maximus. The sequence goes on along the minus strand of NC_135880.1, from coordinate 4,438,386 downwards.
TACTGAAGACTTGTGCTCCAGAACTTGCCGCGCCCCTAGCCAAGCTGTTCCTGTACAGCTACAACACTGGCATCTACCCAGCTATGTGGAAAATTGCCCAGGTATGTCCTGTGAACAAAAAGCAGGACAAATCCAACCTGGCCAATTACTGCCCCATCAGTCTACTCTCGATCATCAGAAAAGTAATGGAAGGGGTCATCAACAGTGCTATCAAGCGGCACTTGCTTAGCAATAACCTGCTCACTGATGCCCAGTTTGGGTTCTGCCAGGTCCACTCAGCTCCTGACCTCATTACATCCTTGGTTCAAACACGGATGAAAGAGCTGAACTCCCGATGTGAGGTGAGATTGGCTGCCCTTGACATCAAGGCTGCATTTGACCGAGTGTGGCATCAAGGAGCCCTAGCAAAACTGGGGTCAATGGGAATCAGGGGGAAAACTCTCCACTGGTTGGAGTCATACCTAGCACAAAGGAAGATGGTTGTGGTTGGAAGTCAATCGTCTCAGCTCCAGGACATCACTGCAGGAGTTCCTCAGGGTAATGTCCTCGGCCCAACCATCTTCAGCTGCTTCATCAATGACCTTCCTTCCATCATAAGGTCAGAAGTGGGGATGTTCGCTGATGATTATACAATGTTCAGCACCATTCATTACTCTTCAGATACTGAAGCAGTCCATGTCCAAATTCAGCAAGGCCTGGACAATATCCAGACTTGGGCTGACTAGTGGCAAGTAACATTCACGCCACACAAGTGTCAGGCAGTGACCTCTCCAACAAGAGAGAATCCAACCATCGCCCCTTGATGTTCAATGGCATTACCATCACTGAATCCCCTACTATCAACATCCTGGGGGTTACTATTGACCAGAAACTGAACTGGACTAACCATATAAATACTGTGGTTACAAGAGCAGGTCAGAGGCTAGGAATCACGAGGCGAGTAACTCACCTCCTGACTCCCCAAATCATGTCCATCATCTACAAGGCACAAGTCAGGAGTGTGATGGAATCCTCCTCACTTGCCTGGATGAGTGCAGCTCCCACAACACTCAAGAAGCTTGACACCATCCAGGACAAAGCAGCCGCTTGATTGGCACCACATCCACAAACATTCACTCTCTCCACCACTGACGCACAGTAGCAGCAGTGTGTACCGTCTACAAGATGCACTGCAGGAATTCACCAAGGCTCCTTAGACAGCACCTTCCAAACCCACAGCCCCTACCCTCTAGAATGACAAGGGCAGCAGATAAATGGGAACACCACCACCTAGAAGTTCCCTTCTAAGTTACTCACCATCCTGACTTGGAAATATATCTCCATTCCTTCACTGTCACTGGGTCAAAATCCTGGAACTCCCTCCCTAACAGCACTGTGGGTGTACCTACACCACATGGACTGCAGCGATTCAAGAAGGCAGCTCACCACCACCTTCTCAAGGGCAACTAGGGATGGGCAATAAATGCTGGCCCAGCCAGCGAAGCCCACATCCTGTGAATGAATGAGAAAAAAATTCTAGTAAATCTCTTCCATGCCCTCTCCAAGGCCTTGACATCCTTCCAGAATTGTGTGACCATAATTGAACACAATCCTCATGCTGAGGCCTAACCAGAGTTTCATAAAGATTAATATAATTCACTGGCTTTTGTACTCTTTAGCTTTATTAATAAAACTTTAGATTCCATTTTTTTAAGTCAGCAATTAATACAGTTTGTTGGTTGTAAACTCAGAAGTTTATTCTATCTACAAGGTATCAGCAAGTTTGAAGTCTCTCTGGTACGAGGGCTAAAGATTGTTCTGCACCATTTCTCAGACATGCAGCTTGTGATCCGCCATTTACCCATTACTTGTTCCGTTAAAGAACACTTAAACTTGGTGCTACCTCCTCATCTTACAAACATACGGACACACGAATTAGGAGCAGGATTCGGCCACTCAGGCCCTCGAGTCTGCTCCGCCATTCAATAAGATCATGGATGTAACCACAGGCCCACATTCCTGCCTACCCCCGATAACCTTTCACCCCCTTGTTAATCTAGAATCTACCCACCTCTGCCTTAAAAATGTCAAAGACCCTGGTCCCACCACCTTTTCAGGAAGAGAGTTCCAAAGACTCACAGCCCTCTGAGAGAAAAAATGTCTCCCCATCTTTATCTTAAATGGGCGGCCCCTTATATTTAAACAGTGACCCCTGGTTCTAGATTCTCCCACAAGAGGAAACATCCTCTCCACATCCGCCCTGTCAAGTCCCCTCAGGATCTTAAAGGTTTCAATCAAGTCTCCTCTGACCCTTCTAAACTCCAGTGGATACAAGCCTAACCTGTCCAGCCTTTCCTCATAAGACAACCCACCCATTCCTGGTATTAGTCTAATAAATCTTGTCTAAACTGCTTCTAACACATTTACATCTTCCGTTGAATAAGGGATTGTAGTGTTCAGCCGGGTCTGACCTGTACTGCTGGCTGGCTTCACCCGCTACAGGGAGGCCCAGCATATGAGGCCGGCCTCACATTCAGCTCTTAAAGGCAACCTGTCCCTCTTAAGAGGGAGTCGCACTGACTGAAGGGAAGCTGCTGCTGTGTGCCTGTAGTGCCAGCAGCTGCAGTCATTTAGAAATAAAGCAAATGGAGTGAAAGGGTAGAGAGAGAGCTCCAAGCTTCATGAACACAGTGCTGGAAACCTCAGTCAAAGAGGAGCGAGTCACGTTTCTACAAGAGGGGAGGAGACCACCAATGCCCACTCTCAGAGAGGGGCAAGGAGGTCAATGTAAGGACGTGACAGCATGCCACAAGAAGTTCAATAACCTTGCATATGTGAACCGGTGGATGTACTGTACTTAGATTTCTAGAAGGCATTGGATAAAATGCCACATCAAAGGTTATTGCGGAAAATAAAAGCTCATGGTGTAGGGGGTAACATATTGGCATGGACAGAAGATTGGCTAACTAACAGGAAGCAGAGAGTTGGCATAAATGGGTTTTTTTTCTGGTTTAATGCTGTGTCCCTTGAGCGTCTTTTGGATGGCGTGAGGGCTCGCCGTGATGTCCTCTACCTCAAGTTCCGGTTGCAGGATGGGCAGCAACATCACCAATCCAGCGTGGGAGATGGTGGCAGTGGTGGTCAGTGCCAATGCCCTGCAAATGAGGACAGCCACCCAGTGCCGCAAGAGGATGAATGATCTCCTCCGTTCCACCAGGGTAAGTCACTCTTCTCACACTCTCAACTCACACACTCTCAAACCCATCACACACCCACAGGGCCCGCACTCACTGCCAGTTCAAGGGACATCACCATTCACTCTCTCTCACACTCACCGTCATTGTCCTCACCCCGTCCATGACACCACTCACCACCCACACATGCCAGGCATACTTATCATCTGGCCTAGCAGGCATCCTGCTTACACTCTCTCCATCTCTATCCATGCAGCACAAGCTGGCACAAAACAAGAGGGAGAGGTCACAGACCGGTGAGGAATGCCCGAAATCAAGGTCCTCACAGACTTTGAAACCAGAGCCATCTAGCTGGTCGGCGATGACCGGGACTGGTCCTGTGCTGATGGTGAGGTCGGCGCTGCTCTACCAAGTGAGGATGCAGCAGTGCAACATCCATCAGAGAACCAGGCTGTGAGTGATGTGCCCTCTTTCACAGGCCACTGCCATGCACTCATTATCTCCCCTTGCTTCCCAGGCACATCTGAGAAACAGCCGACAGAGTCCATGACCCAGATCCTCACTTGAGCTCCGAAGAAACCTCTGAAAAGGAATCTGAAGGCACCTTCATTGAAGACTCCTTGCAGCGCCCACCCACACCCTCCACCAGCGCAGAGACACTCACCTTGGTGGGACCTAGTGTTAGAGCAGCCTCAGGATCACAATCTGGTCTCTGCCACTCGGAGGAGCTGCTGGAGGCCAGAAATTTGCTGAGTCTGAGTCAGATGAGGAGCCCCTGGACTCGGTCATGTCACAGTTGCTGGAGCTGCAAAGACAAGCTCGGGAACATCAGGAAGGGATGTCCGCTGCACTCCTCAAATTGGAAGGCACGATGGAGGAGTCCGTCCGCCTTCAGGCTGGGATCATAGCGCCGGCATTGCAACGCACCAAGGTCAACACTGGCAGGATGGCGGCCGCCATTGAGACCTTGGTCCAGGACATCACTGCTGCACTGCTGCGCGGGCTTAACTCCATCACTGATGCCATAGTTGGCCTCCACGAGAGAGAGGTGTGGGACAGCTCAATCTCAGTCCAGCTACCGTTTCTCCTCATGGAGTCAGCCAGGGGCCCTCGGGCACCCATAGGGAGGAGGGTCAGCAGGTGCACACCCCGGGGCCCTCCACCCAGGTGATTCGGGGAGTGTCCGGCCCATCCGAATCCCCTCTTCCTGAGACCTCAACAACTCCAGCTCCACAAGCCGAGGAGGGTGTCAGTGCCACACAGCAGGACCCCGAAAGCAGGCCTGGACCCTCCAGAGGATGCCCGTCAAGGTCATCACAGACAGGGCGTAGCAGTCAGCAGGCTGCCTCCACCTCTGCTGTGGATGTCCGGGGAGCACCAAGACGTAGTGGCAGGGTTAGGAAAGTTAAGAAGATGTAGTTTCACAGCCTGGGCACAGGGGTTAATCACTTGTACATAATGTTCACTATTGTCAATAAACCCCCAAGAATGTCTCCCTGCCTATAGCTCCTTGTTCTGATGAGCAGTGTTCGTGTCACTCAGATGTGAAACCTTTCTGCACAGGATAAAGGGAGATGTCTCAGTCCAGGGCCCCTTCCCTGTGTCTGTGCAGCCTTCAGACCACAGTGATGGTCCAGCCTCACACTCCCTGGACACATTACTGATGCCTGCACCTCGATGGTGCTGGTCATTGCTGCCAGAATGTAGTGGGCAGGCGCCACAGAGTTCTCTCATACTCTCTGTGTGCTCTCAGCACCTTTAAGGTGGGGCTGGTCCCCATCTCATCAGCATCTGTGACCAGTGATGCTGTGCTCCTGAAGGGCTGAGGTGCTGAAGGCTGACAAAGGATTAGGTGTATTTAAAGTTTCATGGCTGCGTCTCTATGATATGACCCTGATCACAGAGCACAAGCAAGCTGCCCTCAGCCAGACAGGAGTCAGACATTCTCAAAGGCTATGTGAAGATCTATAGAGTGTCCTCACTGCATGTCATCATCATCCTCCTGGAATCGAGTGACTATTAAGGCCTCTGCTGTATCTCCATGCCACGAAGATTATCACAGAGAGTATGTGCATTGCCATCAGACAGACTGGAGTCAAACGTTCACAGATGCAATGTGTGGATCTACAGGGACACCTCACTGCATGTTGTCATCATCATCCTCCACAAATCTAGCAGCTATGAGGGCCTCCTGAGCGCACCTGCCTCATCTGGCCGGTGCGAGGGCCTCATCATTGGCATCCTCGTCTTTGAGGACCTCTTCACCCTCATCCCCATCAGCATCCTCCTCATTGGAGGAGACCTCCAGCTCCTCCATCTCCTCCTCAGACAGCTCCTCTCCCCGTTGCAGCGCCAGGTTGTAAAGGGTGCAGCAGACGACGATGATGTGTGATACCCTCTGTGGACTGTATTGCAGGCTCCACCAGACCGGTCCAGGCACCGGAACCTCATCTTCAGCATCCCGATGGTCTGTTCCACCAAGCTGTGAGATGCTGCATGAGCCTCATTATCCCATCGCTCTGCTGCAGTCTGAGGCCACCCCACGGGTGTCATCAGCCACGGCCTCTGTGGGTAGCCCTTGTCCCTGAGGAGCCAACCCTGCAGCCTCTGTGAACCCTGGAATACGTCTGGGATCTGAGACCAACTGAGGATGTAGGAGTCGTGCACACTCCCTGGGAACCGTGCGCAGACCTGCAGGATGTGTTTGTGGTGCTCACACACCAGCTGCACATTCAGCGAATGGAAGCCCTTGTGGTTGACATAGTTGACCGCTTGTTGCCACGGAGACCTGAGCGCCACATGAGTGTAGTCGGTGGCCCCCTGCACCTGTGGGAATCCCGAGATCTGGGCAAATCCAATCGCTCTTGTATCCTGACTGTCCTGGTCCAGGGTGAAATGCACAGAGTTGTGTGCCCTCGCAAAGATGGCATCCGTGACCTCATGGATGTATTTGTGGGTGGAGGCTTGTGAGATCCCACAGAGGCCACCTGTGGAGCCCTGAAAGGAGCCACTGGTGTGGAAATTTAGCTCCACGGTCACTTTCACAGCCACTGGCAGTGGATGCCCCCCATGTCCCCTTGGCACCAAATCCTGCAGCAGGCGGCAGTTGTGACCGACCAGTTCCCTAGACATGCGCAGTCTTCAGAGACACTGGTTCTTAGTCATCTGCAGGAATGAAAGGTGGTGCCTAAAGACCCGGGGTCTAGCTGGGCACCGACCAGGCCGTTGTGTCTCTTGGGCACTGTGTGGGAGCCCCAGTCACCCCTTCTTCCTGAGGTTGCTGCTCCTCCCTCTGCTCAGCCAGGCACCTCACTCACTGTCTTCTCCATCACCTCCACTCTCTGTACACTATAAGACACACAGCTAGTTCACCAGACTCCATCACCCTGCTTGTTCTCCTCCTGCAGGATGAAAGAGAGAGACACGTGGGTTAGCTTGGGTGCACTAAGAACCTCTCTTGGTTAAGTCTGAAGGCCCATGAATGCATCCTGGAGAGTGCTGGTCACCACTTGGATGGCCAGAGTTTACTGCGCTGCATGGCTGCCTGAAACCCCACCCACCTCTGCCCCACTCCACCTGACCGATTGGCAGCAGCTTTGCTCATTGGACTGCAGGCTGTGCTCTCAGCTCAGGCACAGGCATTCTCCTAACCCACACTGCAAGGCTGCCCTGTTAGCTTGAACCATGGGAGAGACTGGTCCAAACCGGGATGGTGACATTGCAAGGGGCTGTGAGCACCTCCACCAGTGACTGCGCCATGGCCAGATTTAGCAAGGAGATTGTACAACGTGTGCAGTCATCCAACTGTTCTGCAGTTCACTAAAACACTCATTAGTTTACAGTCTGTGCCTGAGGAGTGAAAAGCTCTGGAGCACTTGGTGGCACTTTCATGCCTCTGTGCTGCTTGAGTGGGCAGAAAAGCTGGAGGCCCAACTCCAATCATATCAATGTGGCTGCGCCTGAACTGTCTCAGCTGCAGAGGAACGGTCACTTTATACAAGGTGTCCCTGATGTGTGGCTGCTTCCCTCACCCACACCATAAGTGCTTGTGCACTACCTTCAACTGAAGGGCAGCTCTTCACCACCCACCCTCCCCCACACCCACCACAAGCCTCCTCAACCACAGGTCAGCCCTTACCCACCCCACCCAAGTCATCTCAACCTTGAAGTTCAATAAGGGACCCTTGTGAGCGCTGCACAATGTCACTGTGCGCTCATCTCCAAACTCCCTCAACGTGCAGCCCGCCAGGTGCACGGCTGTTATGAAACACGTCGGTGTTTAATCACGCCGCCATGCTCAGATAATCCAGCGAGGAGGGATGACTCCAGCGAGGAGGGATGACTCCAGCGAGGAGGGATGACTCCAGCGAGGAGGGATGACTCCAGCGAGGAGGGATGACTCCAGCGAGGAGGGATGACTCCAGCGAGGAGGGATGACTCCAGCGAGGAGGGATGACTCCAGCGAGGAGGGATGACTCCAGCGAGGAGGGATGACTCCAGTGCGCAGGCCTTATAATGATATACAGATGTATTACAATGAGGTCCCCAATGTCCAATGGCGGACGATTGCAGACTGGTTTCACGACATATTGTCCACTCACGCCGCCGAGCACTCCCCAGGCCAGCAGGCACAGAACATACTGCCTCTGTTCTCTGACCTGCTCTTGTAGCCACAGTATTTATATGGCTAGTCTAGTTCAGTTTCTGGTCAATGGTAACCCCCAGGATGTTGATAGTGGGGGATTCAGTGATGGTAATGCCATTGAACATCAAAGAGAGATGGTTGGATTCTCTCATGTTGGAGATGGTCATTGCCTGGCACTTGTGTGGCGCGAATATTACTTGCCACTTGTCAGCCCAAGCCTGGATATCGTCCAGGTTTTGCTGCATTTGGACATGGACTGCTTCAGTATCTGAGGATATTTATTAGGAGCAGGAGTAGGCCAATCAGCCCCTCGAGCCTGCTCCGCCATTCAATAACATCACAGCTGATCTGATTGTAAACCTCAACTCCATATTCCTGCCCTCCCCTGATAACCTTTCACCCACTTGTTTATCAAGAATCTATCTATCTCTGGCATTACCATTGCTGAATCCCCCACTATCAACATCCTGGGGGTTACCATTTACCAGAAACTGAACTGGACTAGCCATATAAATACTGTGGCTACAAGAACAGGTCAGAGGCTGGGAATCCTGTGATGAGTAACTCATCTCCTGACTCCCCAAAGCCTGTCCACCATCTACAAGGCACAAGTTAGGAGTGTGATGGAATACTCCCCACTTGCCTGGATGAGTGAACTCCCACAACACTCAAGAAGCACCCAGGGCAAAGCAGCCCCGCTTGATTGACTCCCCATCCACAAACATTCATTCCCTCCACCACCGACGCACAGTAGCAGCAGTGTGTACCATCTACAAGATGCACTGCAGGAATTCACCAAGGCTCCTTAGACAGCACCTTCCAAACCCACGACCACTACCGTCTAGAAGGACAAGGGCAGCAGACAGATGGGAACACCACCACCTGGAAGTTCCCCTCCAAGCCTCTCACCATCCTGACTTGGAAATATATCGCCGTTCCTTCACTGTCACTGGGTCAAAATCCTGGAACTCCCTCCCTTACAGCACCGTGGGTGTACCTACACCACATGGACTGCAGCGGTTCAAGAAGTCAGTTCATCACCACCTTCTCAAGGGAAACTAGGGATGGGTAATAAATGCTGGCCCAGCCAGCGACACCCACATTCCATTAAGGAATTTTTAAAAATCGAATGTTCATATGACTGAATAATAAAAAACTCAAAACCATCTCCTTGGAACAGGATATGTTGTTCACAATCCTGACCACCAGATTCACCCTTGCGCATGCTTTAGTGCCAGTCTTGTGGTTGCCTTTGCCTGTCCTTGTGCCTCTAGTTGCTGGAGGACCACTGATGGCCTTGCAGCTCCACCTTTGGACTGTGCCAACTGAGTATAGGCAGCAGCTGGCTGGTTGACAGACTCGTCTTCTTAGGCAGGCCCTCTGGATTGAGGATGACTTGCTTCCACTCCGATTCAATGTGCTCTGAGATGGTGATAAGTCCAATGCGTGATCTGCAGTCTCTGTCATGTGTGGAACAGGTTGTGTTTGTAGGATTGGGTAGTTGGGTCCTGTGGAGCTTTGAGGGCTCCCTCCAAAGCCTTGACTTCACCTCTGCACATTCCCAATAAAGTCTCTCGATGTGTCTCCCCAAATGGACCTTCACCATTTTGGCTGGACACAAGCCAGGGTCTCCCATGGGGAGTTTTCTCAGTTCTCTCAGTTCCTTCGCCTCCGTCGCATCTGTTCTGATGATGCCGCTTTCCAAACTGGCACTCTGACATGTCTTCCTTCTCCCTTAACCAAGCTCCCCCCCCACTGTGGTTGACAGGTCCCTCAACCGTGTCCGGCCCATCTCCTGCGCCTCTGCCCTCACACCTTCCTCTCCCTCCCAGAACCATGATAGGATCCCCCTTGTCCTCACTTATCACCCCACCAGCCTCTGCATTCAAAGAATCATCCTCTGCCATTTCCGCCAACCTCAGCATGATGCCACCACCAAACACATCTTCCCTTCACCCCCACCTGTCAATATTCCATAGGGACCGTTCCCTCCGGGACACCCTGGTCCACTCCTCCATCACCCCCAACACCTCATTCCCTTCCCACGGCACCTTCCCATGCAACCGCAGAAGATGCAACACCTGCCCCTTTACCTCTTCCCCCCTCACCATCCAAGGGTCCAAACACTCCTTTCAAGTGAAGCAGCATTTCACTTGCACTTCCCTCAATTTAGTCTACTGCATTCGCTGCTCCCAATGCGGTTTCCTCTACATTGGAGAGACCAAACGCAGACTGGGTGACCGCTTTGCAGAACACCTTCAATCTGTCCGCAAGCATTACCCAGACCTCCCTGTCACTTGCCATTTTAACACTCCACCCTGCTCTCATGCCCACATGTCCGTCCTTGGCCTGCTGCATTGTTCCAGTGAAGCTCAACGCAAACTGGAGGAACAGCACCTCATCTTCCGACTAGGCACTTTACAGCCTTCCGGGCTGAATATTGAGTTCAACAACTTCAGACCATGAACTCTCTCCTCCATCCCCACCCCTTTTTTTAATCCCCTTTCTTCTACATTCATTTTTATTTTTTATCCACTTAATTTTATCTTTATTTTTATTCATTTATCTGTGGTTTTATCCCCTTTTTTATCCAATTTTCTATCCTTTCTTTCCTTTAGTTCATGACATCTTTGTCAATCCCTCCTTTGTCCCCACCGATTGTTGGTCTTCTATCCAGCTCCACTGGCCCCACCCCTCTTAAACAGTATAAATTTCATCACATTTCCACTTCTCTTCAGCTCTGAAGAAGGGTCATAAGGACTTGAGATGTTAACTTTGTTTCTCTCTCCACAGAGGCTGACAGACCTGCTGAGTTTTTCCAGCATTTTCTGTTTTTGTTTCAGATTTCCAGCATCTGCAGTATTTTGCTTTTATCTCCCATGGGGATGTTTGACCTCCTCAGGGATGCTTTAAGGACATTCCTCAAGTGTTTCTGCTATCCTTCAGGGAGTCTGCTACTGCCATTGGGCTCTAATTACAGCAGTTGCCTCAGGAGATGTTGAATATGTCCATCACACCCATGAAGAGTGATCCCCTGACATGGAAGTTCAATGCGACTGAGTGTACGGCCAATGAAACGCTGTCGCTGCCTCTGGCATTTCTCCAGCGGGAGGTACAAAGTGCAAACCCATGGTGGGTGGGTAGGGTCTTCTGTGGAGATCCTTACTCCAGCTCCCCCTCCCACTGCATGGGATTTACCAAGCCCCTGTCTGCAGCCCCTCACCAGTTATGGTGCAGACCCAGAGGCAGTGCAGCCACAGCCCCTGTACCTCTTGGAGAGTTGAGTGACCAAGCCCTCTGCACCATTGGGATGGATGCACCGGCTCACATCAATAAACACTCCACAGCGGGAGTGATTCGGAAAGCAGCCCCTGTGCAAACTGGAAGGATGGCCCTTTAAATATCACTGGTGGAGGGAGCTGGGGCTCCCTTGGGCATATTCAGTTGCGAGTGATCTGCAGAGGTGATCACTGAAGCTGTGCAGTGAAAGTTATGAAAACCTTATGCCCAAAGAGCTGGAATGGCAGACTGATGTCACTACCGGAGCTCCTGACAGTCCCAGACACACCCACACTCACTCCCTTACCCTTTGTGAAGATCCAACAACTCCTCACCCGCTACCCCTCATATCTGAGCCTAGGCAGGCTCTCTGCAGACAATTCTGCCATGGCAGATTACACCAGTCCTGATCTCACCCATTTTGCTGCATAGATTGTGCCCAGGATCGCGAACCAGTGGGCATGGATTTACAGTAATTGGCAAAAGAAGCAAAAGCAATGAGGAAAATCATTTTCACGCAGCGAGTGGTTGGGATCTGGAAGGTGCTGTGGAAGGAGCCTTGGTGAATTCCTGCAGTGCACCTTGTAGATGGTACACACTGCTGCTACTGTGCGTTGGTGGTGAAGGGAGTGAATGTTTGTGGATGTGATGCCAATCAAGTGGCTGCTTTGTCCTGGATGGTGCTCAGCTTCTTGATTTCTGTTGGAGCTGCACTCATCCAGGCAAATGGAGAGTGTTCCACCACACCCCTGACTTGTGCCTTGTAGAGAATGGTGCTGAACATTGTGCAATCATCAGCGAACATCCCCACTTCTGACCTTATGATGGAAGGAAGGTCATTGATGAAGCAGCTGAAGATGGTTGGGCTGAGGACACTACCCTGAGGAACTCCTGCAGTGATGTCCTGGAGCTGAGATGACTGACCTCCAACGACCACAGCCATCTTCCTTTGTGCTAGGTATGACTCCAACCAGCAGAGAGTCTTCCCCCTGATTCCCATTGACTCCAGTTTTGCTAGGGGTCCTTGATGCCGCACTTGATCAAATGATACCTTGATGTCAAGGGCAGTCACTCTCACCTCACCTCTGGTGTTCAGCTCTTTTGGGACATGGAATGCGCTGCCTGAGAGTGTGGTGGAGGCAGGTTCACTTGAAGCATTCAGAAGGGAATTAGACAGTTATCTGTAAAGGAAGAATGTGCAGGGTTACAGGGAGAAGGCAGGGGAGTGGCACTAAGTGAATTGCTCATTTGGAGGGCTAGTGCAGGCATGATGGACCTTCTGTGCTGTAAGAATTCTCTGATTCTGTGATTCTGGTTGGGGGCAGTGACCCTGTTTGATTATTCCCTAAACCTTCACCCCAGTACATCTCTTACTGGGAGCAGCTAAATCAGCCTGTTAGCTACACTTTCCAGAGTCAAGCGCTTTCATACTGTCCCCTCCTCCCTTCTCCAATCCTTCTTCCTCTCCCCTCTCCCTTCTACCTGTCCTCTAACCCTTCCTCCTCTACCTTCCACCCTCTGGTCTTCCCCTCTTCCCTCTACTCTCCCTCCACCCCATCTGCCCACACTCCCCATCCTCCACCCTCCATCTCCCTCTCCGATCTCCACCCTCTCCTGCCCCTACCATCCTCCCTTCCCCTTCACCCAACCCTTTCTCCCCTACCACCATTCCACCCCACCCTCTACATACACCCACCCTCCTCCTTCTTCCCTGCCCTCCTCCACCCCCCTCCTTATCCCCTCCCCTCTCCACCACCCTCTGCCCGTCCCCAACCCCCTCCAATCCCTCCTCCTTCTCCCATCCCCCACTGTATTTCAGGACGCTGTATCGCCCGAGATCTGGAATGTAATGGGGAGCACGATTGTGGAGATGGTTCGGATGAGGAAGGATGTAAGAAGAAGGATCCGCCATGCCCCCGCGAGATTGAACCCCTCCCTGGAGCCCAGCTCATCGGCAGTGGGTAGGAAAGAATCAGGGGTCGGAATTGGCATGGGTCAGAGATTGGGTGTGAAAGTGGTTCAGGGGTCAAGGGTGGGCATGGATCTGGGATTGAGGTTGGACATGGGCCAGGGACTGGGTGTGAGAATGGTTCAGGGGTCAAGGATGGGCATGGGTCAGGAGTCGAGGGTGGGCGTGAGTCAGGGATTGGGTGTGGGAGTGGGTCAAGGGTTAAGGGGTTGTGTGTGAGGCATTGGGGGCTTGGGTCAGAGGTTGGGAGAAGTGGGTCAGGGAGTTAAGGGCAGGAATTGGTCAATGGTCAAGGGGGCATGGGCCTGGTTGGGAGTGGGAGTGGGTCAGGATAGGAGTGGGCCGAGGTCAAGGTCGATATGGTTTATCAGATTGGGGAGTTTAGGCTCAGGGGAAGTCAGTGGGATGCGGGGTGTTGATGGTGGCTGGCATGGGTGGTGCCAGGTGCCGCCACCTTGGGCTGTAGCAGTAATGGGAATCCTCCAAACAGTGGGGATTTGAGGGGGAACATCAGTTTTACTTCACAGCATGGAGATTGTGTCCCCCTGCGTGGGGTGGAACAGTGGGAGAATCTGCCCAGGCTTCAAGCTGGGTTCAACAGGATTTTGGCATGAATGAGGGAGAGAAAGAGGGAGAGAGAAAGAGAGGATGGAGGGACTGTGGTTGGGGAAGTAGGAGGGGGAGGGAAAAGGGGGATGGCGAAGGATGAGGTGGTGTGGGTGAAGGGTTGAGGGGGAGGGTTGTAGGGGACGGGGTGAGGGGGTGGGATCTGTGCATGGGCAAGGGGAGGAGGTAGATGTGGGGGGTGGCGTGGATTTAGGGCAGGGGTTGAGTGCAAGTCGATGTTGTTGGCGGAGTTGGGAGGGGGAATGATGTGAGGCTAGTGGTGAGGGGGAGGGGTTGGCATGGGGTCAGGTGTGGCGGATGGGGAGAGGGAATGGGAGAGGAGTTGATGATAAGGTGGGTGTGGGGAGAGTGAAGGTGTGGTTGTTGGTGGGGAAAGGGGTGGGTGCGGGGAGTGGGTATTGTGGGCGTGGGGAGTAAGTGGTGTGGGAGAGGGGTTGGGTGTGGAGGAGAGTCAGAGTGTGGGGGAGTGGAGGATTTGGGTGAAGGGGAGGGGTGGGTGTGGGGAGTGGGTGGTGTGGGGAGGGGTGGATGGGGGGGTGTGGGGGAGAGTGAGCGTGTGGGTGAAGAATAGGGTGTAGCTGAGGAGTGAGGGATGGAGGAATGGCAGGCCGCTGATGGATGGACCCTGGGCCAGTGTCCAGTCAGTCCCTGGGGAGTGAAAAGGGAAGATGGTGGCGTAGTGATGATACCACTGGATGCCACTGGGGACAGGGGTTCAAATCTCACCACAGCAGCTGCTGGAATTGGAATGGTGACCATCAAACTATCGTTGATTCATGTCTAGGATTGTTGCAAAAATCCACAAATGCCTTTTTGGGGAAAGGGAATCTGCTGTCCTTACCTGGTCTGGCCTACATGTGACTCCAGACCCACAGCCATGGGGTTGACCCTTAACTGCCCTCCGAACTGTTCTAGCCAGCCACTCAGTTCAAGGGCATTTAGGGACGGGCAACAAATGCTGGCCTTGCCAGTGATGCCCACATCCCGTGAATGAATAAAGAGAAAGAATGGTGACCCGGACAGTGAGCGACCTCAGGATTTCGTGCTGAGTGAGGAAGTTAGCCGCTGTTTATTGACAATGCGACAGTGGCCAGAATGCTTCGGCTGTCAATATACAGGTTTCCACCCTTTGGGCCCTTGATTCTGGAGGAGGCTCGCCGCTGGTTATTTAGGTTTCGTGTTGTTGCTGAACTTTATGGGGGTTTTACTATTACCGTGTCCTCTCGTCTCACTATTACCTTGAAGAGGCTCTGCTTCCCTACAACAGACTTGAGATAATCAGTATAGTTTAACTTGAAACCATTTATTTAGAAGTATTTACAAGGAGCTCGGGGTCACCGACTATTCTGGGCGGAGCTCTCTCGGAGCCTCCAGGTCACCTGACTCCTGATGTCACTCATACATCATTGATATCATCATGGTCTCATTAAAACGACCATTAACCCATTGCTCTACAATGTAAATGCCAGTTAGATACTTCATATGGGGGGGACTTCCCTTACGGAAGAGACACTGGGGTCTTGCTGGCTGCCCAGCAGTGGGTGAGACCACTGCCTCCTGGGATAAATTCTGCCCAATGTTTCAGGTTAATGACAATTCATCAGAGCTGATAACTGTATCCAGAACTGGAACAGTGTGCATTAACATAACTGACATAAGCCTTGATATCAAACCTCCAGGTAAGCAGCAATGCAGTAATCAGCCATGTCTCTCTACTCTGCAGGTACAATGTGTTGGCGGGTGAGATGGGAGGTGAAGTCCTCAACAACACACACTATGGTAGAGACTGCATTACCATATCAAAAGGTTTCAAACTCTACAGGGTCTCCAGCAACCTGGAGAACATCACCTTAGAGGTACAAAACCCCAGGAATGGTGCCTCCATTAAACCGGGATAGATCCTGACTGAGGGATTGGAACTGGAGTCTCCCACTCCCCACTAAATTGGGATAAACCCTGACCAAGGAATTGGAACTGGAGCCTCCCAGTGTCCATTAAACCGGGAAAGATCCTGATCGAGGGATTGGAATTGGAGTCTCCACTCTCCATTAATTTGGGATAAATCCTATCCGAGGGATTGGAATTGAATTCTCCCTCCCTCTCCATTAATTTGGGATCAATCCTAACCAAGAGATTGGAGTTTGAGTCTCCCGCTCTCCATTAATCTGGGATAGCTACTGACTGAGGGATTGGAATTGGAGTCTCCCTCCCTCTCCATTAATTTGGGATCAATCCTAACTGAGGATTGGAATTGGAGTCTCCCAGTCCCCAGTAATTTGGGATAAATCCTAACTGTGGGATTTCTTTTCCACTCAGGTGACAAATTTGGAAGACGATGTCACTGAGAATTTCTATCCTGATGCCTCAGACTATGAATCAAAGGTCTCAACCTCATCAAAACATTACAGTGATCACACGAATTCCTTTAACATCCCAATCCTCTTTGGACGCAAAAAATCAAAAAAATCTACACGGACATCCAGTTTCAGGGAGGTGATCAAGGCATCAACACAGAAGGTATCGTGGGAATACAACCAGAGAAAATCGCCCAACCAGAGAACAGAATCTATTCTGTATCTAACCCCGTGCTGTACCTGTCCTGGGAGTGTTTGATGGGGACAGTGTAGAGGGAGTTTTACTCTGTATCTAACCCCGTGCTGTGCCTGTCCTGGGAGTGTTTGATGGGGACGGTGTAGAGGGAGTTTTACTCTGTATCTAACCCCGTGCTGTACCTGTCCTGGGAGTGTTTGATGGGGACAGTGTAGAGGGAGTTTTACTCTGTATCTAACCCCGTGCTGTACCTGTCCTGGGAGTGTTTGATGGGGACGGTGTAGAGGGAGCTTTAGTCTGTATCTAACCCCGTGCTGTACCTGTCCTGGGAGTGTTTGATGGGGACAGTGTAGAGGGAGCTTTACCCTGTATCTAACCCCGTTCCAAACCTGTCCTGGGAGTGTTTGATGGGGACGGTGTAGAGGGAGCTTTATTCTGTATCTAACCCCGTGCTGTACCTGTCCTGGGAGTGTTTGATGGGGACAGTGTAGAGGGAGCTTTACCCTGTATCTAACCCCGTGCTGTACCTGTCCTGGGAGTGTTTGATGGGGACAGTGTAGAGGGAGCTTTACCCTGTATCTAACCCCGTGCTGTACCTGTCCTTGGAGTGTTTGATGGGGACAGTGTAGAGGGAGCTTTACTCTGTATCTAACCCCGTGCTGTACCTGTCCTGGGAGTGTTTGATGGGGACAGTGTAGAGGGAGCTTTATTCTGTATCTAACCCCGTGCTGTACCTGTCCTGGGAGTGTTTGATGGGGACAGTGTAGAGGGAGCTTTATTCTGTATCTAACCCCGTGCTGTACCTGTCCTGGGAGTGTTTGATGGGGACAGTGTAGAGGGAGCTTTATTCTGTATCTAACCCCGTGCTGTACCTGTCCTGGGAGTGATTGATGGAGACAGTGTAGAGGGAGCTTTACTCGGTATGTGAGAGCTATGGTGGGCATTGATGGGCCTTGCATGTTTTGTGGGTTCCGCAGCTGATGGCTCTTTTTTTGGTTCTGTTCAGGATTCAGCGTTTGTCCGAGTGCACAAAACAATTGCAGTGTCAGAGTTCAGGATGAAGGAAACAGACCTTCATGCCTCCGAGACCTTCCTGGAAGCTGTGAGCAGCCTGCCGTTGGAGTACAATTATGCTATGTACAGCCGGATATTCCAGGATTTCGGAACTCATTACTTCGCCTCTGGGAAGACGGGTGGTGTTTATGATGTCCTGTATCAGTATGACAGGAATGAAATACAGAGTTCCGGTACACAACCTCAGGAATCAGCTGGGCAGGGTGGGGGGATGGTGCTGGGGCGGGGAGTGGAGACTGGGGAGCGGCAGAGTTTGTGGGATGTAGGGTGAGGAAAGTGGAGACAGGAGTGGGATACTGGGTATGGGCAGCAGAGACAGGGTGGGAGAAAGGGCTTTTTATTCATTCACGGGATGCGGGCTTCGCTGGCTAGGCCAACATTTATTGCCCATCCCTAATTGCCCTTGAGTCGGTGCCTTCTTGAACCAGTCTGGCTCACTACCAACTTCTCAAGGGCAATTAGGGATGGGTGATAAATGCTGGCCCAGCCAATGACACCTAGATCCTGTGAAAGAATAAATAGAACATCAGGGAGAGGGGGAACCTACCCTGGATACTTTGTTCGAGGAGGCAGCCCAGACCCCTTGTTTTATCCCCTGCATTGGATGTGGGCTTTACTGGCAAGGCCAGCATTCGTTGCCTATCCTGAACTGAGTGCCTTTTCAGAGGGCAGTTAAGAGTGAACCGAATTGGTCCGATCATTTAGGACTGAGATGAGGAGAAATTTCTTCACTCAAAGGGTTGGGAATCTCTGGAATTCTCTACCCCAGAGGGTTGTGGATGCTCCATCGGTGAATATATTTAAGGCCGGGACAGACAGATTTTTGGTCTCTCAGGAAATTAAGGGATATGGGGAACGGGTGGGAAAATGGAGTTGAAGCCCAAGATCAGCCATGATCAGGTTGAATGGCGGAGCAGGCTCGATGGGCCGTGTAGTCTGCTCCTGCTCCTATTTCCACAGACCACCTCTCCCCTTCTCTCTGTCTCTCTTGCTCCATTCTCCATTTCTTCTCCGCTCTTCTTGTCTCTCCTCCTTCCCCAACTTCCACACCCCCCCAGTGTTTCTCCCCTTCCTTCCCCAATCTTACCCTCTCTTCCTGTCTCCCTCCTTCTGGCCCTCTCACATTCTGACTCTGACCTGCTTTATTGGAGGTCACCAGGCTGTACCTCATAGTTCAGAATCTGCCATATTTTATGTTGACCTCACCTCTCCACAGGTCTGACCCAAACAGAAATGTCGGAGTGTGTGATAACTGAGACGACAGTACGTGTGCTCTTTATCAAGGTCAGGAAAAGAAAGAGAAAATGTACACACAACAGCATGACCGTCAACACAAAAGGTAAGGAGAAAAATGTCATACGTCAGCCATAGCACTCTTTCCTCTGACTCAGCAGGTCATGGGTTCAAGCCCACTCTGAGAGTTGAGCACCAAATCTAAATTGTCAATCCCAGTGCAATATCGTGGGAGTGCAGCACAGTCAGAGAGTCAGTACTGAGGGAGTGCAGCACAGTCAGAGGGTCAGTACTGAGGGAGTGCTGCACTGTCAGAGGGTCAGTACTGAGGGAGTGCAGCACAGTCAGAGGGTCAGTACTGAGGGAGTGCTGCACTGTCAGAGGGTCAGTACTGAGGGAGTGCTGCACTGTCGGAGGGTTAGTACTGAGGGAGTGCTGCACTGTCAGAGGGTCAGTACTGAGGGAGTGCTGCACTGTCAGAGGGTCAGTACTGAGGGAGTGCTGCACTGTCAGAGGGTCAGTACTGAGGGAGTGCTGCACTGTCAGAGGGTCAGTACTGAGGGAGTGCTGCACTGTCAGAGGGTTAGTACTGAGGGAGTGCAGCACAGTCAGAGAGTCAGTACTGAGGGAGTGCAGCACAGTCAGAGGGTCAGTACTGAGGGAGTGCTGCACTGTCAGAGGGTCAGTACTGAGGGAGTGCTGCACTGTCGGAGGGTTAGTACTGAGGGAGTGCTGCACTGTCGGAGGGTCAGTACTGAGGGAGTGCTGCACTGTCAGAGGGTCAGTACTGAGGGAGAGCTGCACTGTCAGAGGGTTAGTACTGAGGGAGTGCTGCACTGTCAGAAGGTTAGTACTGAGGGAGTGCTGCACTGTCGGAGGGTCAGTACTGAGGGAGTGCTGCACTGTCAGAGGGTGAGTACTGAGGGAGTGCTGCACAGTCAGAGGGTCAGTACTGAGGGAGTGCTGTTCTGTCAGAGGGTTAGTACTGAGGGAGTGCTGCATTGTCAGAGGGCCAGTACTGAGGGAGTGCTGCATTGTCAGAGGGCCAGTACTGAGGTAGTGCTGCACAGTCAAAGGGCCAGTACTGAAGGAGTGCTGCATTGTCAGAGGGTCAGTACTGAGGGAGTGCTGCACTATCAGAGGGTCAGTACTGAGGGAGTGCTGCACTGTCGGAGGGTCAGTACTGAAGGAGTGCTGCATTGTCAGAGGGCCAGTACTGAGGGAGTGCTGCACTGTCAGAGGGTCAGTACTGAGGGAGTGCTGCACTGTCAGAGGGTCAATACTGAGAGAGTGCAGCACTGTCGGAGGGTCAGTACTGAGGGAGTGCTGCACTGTCAGATATTCTATCTGTTGCATGAAACATTAAACTTAGACCACCCCTGCCCTCTCAGGTGGGGGCAAAAGACCCCATGACACTCTTTGAAGTCTAGCTGGGGAATTATATTCTGTGCCCTGACCAATATTTATCCCTCAACCAGCCTCACTAATACAGATAATCATCTCATCACCACATTACGTTTTGTGGGAGCTTGCTGTGCACGCTTGCTGTTGCATTTCCTACCAATTCAGTGACTGAATTTCAAAATTACTTCATTGACTCTGAAGAACATCCTGGCGGTGTGAAAGGTGCTATAAAAATGCAATTGTTTCTTGTTTGCAGTGAAGGAACAAAAAGGAATTTGCTCCCCAGGGTTATCCTCTGTGTCTACTCTGTCTTGTTCCCTGAATATATTCATTCACGGGATGTGGGTGTCGCTGGCTGGGCCAGCATTTGTTGTCCATCCCTAATTGCCCTTGAGGTGGTGGTGGTGAGCTCCCTTCTTGGGAGTGTTTGGGATTGAGAACGTACAGTCCCAGCCTCTCTAGTATTCACCCTCATCTCCACCCATCATATGTGACTGTGATACACTGGAAATCCAAAGCAGGGGCTGGATGTGTATGGGGATAGGAAGTGGTCACAACAGGTCAGCCCCAGACCATAACTTTCAACCTCATCAAAGGTCACAGTGTCAGGGGTCAACCCCATGGGCTACAACTGGACCCTTGGCAGCCAATGGCGGTCCCGGTGACTGGGCTCTGGGTGGGGAAAGGGAGACTCACCATCAATACCCTTTCCCTCTTTTTGCATGACACATACCTGCTCACTCAAGGTGGGCTGGGCAAGCACCAATAGGTGGTCTCCTTCTCCTCCCATGGCTTCATCCCTAACTCTCCCTGGCAGGGTGGGTGGGAGTAGATGAGAACAGACAATGAGTTTCTGGCCACTGAATAGTGAGCTTGAAATACACCCGATATTAGGCTTGAAGTACGCCAATATTGGGCCTGAAGTATGCCGATATTGGGCCTGAAGTACACCCAATATTAGACCTGCAGTACACCCAATATTGAACATGAAATACATCCAATTTTGGGCCTGAAGCACACCCGATATTGAGCCTTAACTACATCTTACTAGGCCTGAACTACATCAATGCTGGGCCTAAAACACACCCAATGTTAGGCCTTAGGATATTGGGCCTGAGGTATATCCAATATTGGGCCTGAAGTACATCCCACATTGATATTGGGCTTGAAGTACACCCCATATTGCACCTGCAGTACACCCATTATTAGGCCTGAAGTATACCCAATATTGGGGCAGAGGTGCACCCAACAGTGGGCCTGCAGACACTCAGGCCTGTGATTTGTCTTGTGCTCAGGTTCGATTCTCGAAGCTGCAGAGAAGTCAGTATCCATGGTACGAGGAGGCCGGGCAGAGTATGCTGCAGCCCTCGCCTGGCAGAAGGGCAAAACCTTCCCCACAGGGCAATACAAGCAATGGGTGGAGTCAGTCCGGGACAATCCAACAGTGGTGGACTTCAAGGTGAGTAAATACCATCCTGACTACTCCGACTCCTGTCCCTGCCCCTCGAATATTCACCTGGGACTGTCACCTTCGACCTCCTGACCCCTACCGCCATTCACCTGGGACTGTGACATTTAACCTCTTTACCTCTTCCACCATTCACCTGGGACTGTGATATTGTTTGCATTAAATTTAAATCCTTTCCATATTCCTGTCCAGATCTCTGTGGGTGGGGTGGGGCGGGGTGGGGTGGGGTGGGGACTGAACGCTCTTGGGAGGGACAGACTGAGATAGCCCAGCAGACGTTTTGAATTTAAATTTCACGGTAGCAACTTACATAACTGAGTTCCTTAAAACTGGTGATGTGAGGGCAGCCGGCATGTCCTACAAACTCCGCTGGGTCACTAATGTTCTTCAGTGAAGAGAATTTGCTATCCTTACCCATTCTGGCCTCTATGTGCCTCCAGTCCAAAACCACCTGCTTCGCGTTTAAAAACCTCTGCAATGGCCGAGCAAGTCACTAGAGAGAAACAACCAGCCCTCTCAGAGGGCAAGGAATTGGCAATAAATTACCCAGAGACAACCTTCCCTTTTCTTTATGCATTCATTGTGGGCATCGCTGGCTGGGCCAGTATTTATTGCCCATCCCTAGTTGCCCCTTAATTGCCCTTGAGAAGGTGATGGTGAGCTGCCTTCTTGAATCGCTGCAGTCCACGTGGTGTAGGTACACCCACAGTGCTGTTAGGGAGGGGGTTCCAGGATTTTGACCCAGCGACAGTGAAGGAACGGCGATATATTTCCAAGTCAGGATGGTGAGTGGCTTGGAGGGGAACTTCCAGGTGGTGGTGTTCCCATCTATCTGCTGCCCTTGTCCTTCTAGATGGTAGTGCTCGTGGGTTTGGAAGGTGCTGTCTAAGGAGCCTTGGTAAATTCCTGCAGTGCATCTTGTAGATGGTACACACTGCTGCTACTGTGCGTCGGTGGTGGAGGGAGTGAATGTTTGTGGATGTGGTGCCAATCAAGCGGCTGCTTTGTCCTAGATGGTGTCCAGCTTCTTGAGTGTTGTTGGAGCTGCACTCATCCAGGCAAGTGGGAAGTATTCCATCACACTCCTGACTTGTGCCTTGTAGATGGTGGACAGGCTTTGGGGAATCAGCAAGTGAATTACTTGCCACAGGATTCCTATCCTCTCCAGATATCCTATCTGCTCTTATAGCCACATATTTATATGGCTAGTCCAGTGTAGTTTCTGGCCAATGGTAACCCCCAGGATGTTGATAGTGGGGGATTCAGTGATGATAATGCCATTGAACATCAAGGGGCGATGGTTGGATTCTCTTTTGTTGGAGTTGGTCATTGCCTGACACTTGTGTGGCGTGAATGTTACTTGCCACTTGTCAGCCCAAGCCTGGATATTGTCCAGGTCTTGCTGCATTTGGACATGGACTGCTTCAGTATCTGAGGAGTCTCGAATGGTGCTGAACATTGTGCAATCATCAGTGAACATCCCCACTTCTGACCTTATGATGGAAGGTCATTAATGAAGCAGCTGAAGATGGTTGGGCCGAGGACACTACCCTGAGGAACTCCTGCAGTGATGTCCTGGAACTGAGACGATTGACCTCCAACCACAACCATCTTCCTTTGTGCTAGGTATGACCCCAACCAGTGGAGAGTTTTCCCCCTGATTCCCATTGACCCCAGTTTTGCTAGGGCTCCTTGATGCCACACTCGGTCAAATGCAGCCTTAATGTCAAGGACAGTCACTCTCACCTCAGCTCTTTTGTCCATGTTTAAACCAAGGCCTCTTGATAGCACTGTTGATGACCCCTTCCATTACTTTACTGATGATCGAGAGCAGACTGATGGGGCGGTAATTGGCTGGGTTGGATTTGTCCTGCTTTTTGTGTATAGCGCACATCTGGGCCATTTTCCACTTAGCCTGGTAGATGCCAGTGTTGTAGCTGTACTGGAACAGCTTGGCTAGGAGCACAGCAAGTTCTGGAGCACAAGTCTTCAGTACTATTGCTGGAATATTGTTAGGACCCATAGCCTTTGCACTATCCAGTGCCTTCAGCCGTTTCTTGATATCACGTAGAGTGAATCGAATTGGCTGAAGACCGGCATCTGTGATACTGGGGACCCCCGGAGGAGGTTGAGATGGAACATCCACTCGACACTTCTGGCTGAAGATTATTGTGAATGCTTGAGCCTTATCTTTTGCACTGATGTGCTGGGCTCCTCCATCATTGAGGATGGGGATATCTGTGAAGCAACATCCTCCAGTGAGTTGTTTAATTGTCCACCACCATTCACGACTGGATGTGACAGGACTGCAGAGCCTAGATCTGATCCATTGGCTGTGGAAACGCTTAGCTCTGTCTATCACTTGCTGCTTATGCTGTTTGGCATGCAAGTAGTCCTGTGTTATAGCTTCACCAGGTTGGCACCTCATTTTTAGGTATGCTTGGTGCTGCTCCTGGCATGCCCTCCTGCACTCTTCATTGAACCAGGGTTGATCCCCTGGCTTGATGGTAATGGTAGAGTGGGGGATATGCCAGGCCATGAGGTTACAGATTGTGTTCGAGTACAATTCTGCTGCTGCTGATGGCCCACAGCGCCTCATGGATGCCCAGACTTGAGTTGCTAGATCTGTTTGAAATCTATCCCATTTAGCACGTTGGTAGTGCCACACAACACAATGGAGGGTATCCTCAATGTGAAGGCGGGACTTCGTCTCCACAAGGTCTGTGCAGTGGTCACTCCTACCGATACTGTCATGGACAGAAGCATCTGCGGCAGACAGATTGGTGAGGCTGGTCAAGTATGTTCTGTTGAAGAGTCATACGGACTTGAAAATTTAACTGTTTTCCTCTCTGCAGATGCTGTCAGACCTGCTGAGTTTTTCCAGGTATTTTTAATTTTGTTTTGTTTTTCCCTCTTGTTGGTTCCCTCAGCACTTGCCGCACACCCAGTCTAGCTGCTATGCCATTTAGGACTCAGCCAGCTCGATCTTTGTTGGTGCTACCCTGTGCTACAATAACTGGACTGGAATCCACTTAAACAGATTGGCTTCCGTGATCTGGTAGTTCTCTCAGTCTCTCACAGTCTCCTTTAGTCTCTCTGTCACTCACTCTTTCTCACTCGCTCTCTCTTAGTCTCTCACTCTCTTCTAGTATCTCAAACTCTCTCAGTCTCACCCTCCCACATTTGCTCTCATTCTCTCAGTCTCTTTCCCCCTCCCAGCCTCAATCTCTCTCAGTCTGTCTCTCTCTCAGTCTCACTCTCTCAGTCCCTCTCTCATTCCTTCTCACTCTCAGTCCCTCTAACTCTCATTCTTTCTCACTCACTCTGTTTCAGACTCCCTCACTCACTCCCAGGCACTCCCACAATCTCTCATTCTGTCTCAGTCTCTCTCACTCTCTTTCAGTTTCTCTCAATCTTATTCTCTCGATGTCTCTCTCACTCTCTTTTTCAGTCTCACTCTCTCTGCCTCTCTCAGCCTCTCAGTCTATCTCACTCTCTCTCACTCTTTCCCAGTCAGTTTATCCCACCCTCTCAGTCTCAGCCGTTCTCAGCTCACCTCAGTGATTTGATCCTGCAGCTCCGGCCCATTCTGGGATTGATGAAGGGGATACCTTGTGCTGTCACCAAGCGCCGCCACCTGGAACAAGCCATGATGGAGTACATGGAAAACTTTGACGCATGTCGATGTTCTCCATGCCCAAATAATGGCAAAACCGTCATGGTCGAAAACAGCTGTATGTGTATCTGCAAGGCCGGGACCTATGGAGACAGCTGTGAGCGTCGGACACCAGACTATCACTCAAGTAAATATTCAAGTGAATATTTAATGCTGCGCTAATACCTCCCTCTCCTACCCATAGGTTACCATGGCAACACAGCTAGTTTCAGGGCAGGGGAAATTCCTCAGATCTGTTTCAAAGACTCATCCACTGTTGCATGCCTCCCTGATTCAGAATGGACATTAGGAAAAGGACCAGGAGGAGGCCATTCGGCCCCTCACACCTGCAGATCCGCCGCCATTCAATATCACCATGGCTGATCTCCTACCTCAACTCCACCTTCCCACACTATCCTCACATCCCCTAAGTCTTCTGGAGCCCAAAAATCTGTTAACTCCGAACTTGAATATAATCAATGGCTGGTCATCCACAACCCTCTGGGGTAGAGAATTCCAAAAAAAATTGACCCTTTGAGTGAAGTAATTTCTCCACATCTCGGTCCTAAATGATTGGCCCCTTATCCTGAGACTGTGCCCCCTGGGTTCTGTATTCCCCAACCAGCGGAAACAATCGCTCGGTGTCTACTCTGTCAATCCCCTTCAGAATCTTCTAGGTCTCAATGAGATCACCTCTCATTCTTCTAAACTCTAGGGGGGATACAGACAAAATCTGCTCGATCTCTCTTCATAGGACAACCCTCTCACCCCAGGAATCAGTCTGGTGAACCTTTGTTGCATTCCCTTCATCTGTGTGGCAGCCTCAGCTATTAACTGTCCTCAGGTGATGGTATAGAAAGTCACATATCCAAGTCTGCCAATGACACAGATAGGCAGCTTTGTAAATAGTGTAGCGTAGATAGAGGCAAGTAAGTGTTTCCTTCGGTAAGGAGACCAAAACTTGAACACACACAAATTTTGGAGCAGGAGTAGGTTATTTAGCCCCAGCCTGTTCTATCATTCAGTGAGGTTATAATTGATCTGAGGCCTAAATCCATATACGTGCCCTTGCCCCATATCCCTTAATACTTATGGTGAACAAAACCTATCAATCCCAGACTTAAAGCTAACGATTGATCTACCATCAATTGCTGTCTGCAGAAGATAGTTTCTACCATCCTTTGTATGTAGAAGTGTTTCTGAATTTCATTCCTAAAGGCCCAGCTCCAGTGTTTAGATAATGCCCTCTGGTCCTAGAGTCTCCAACCAGTTGAAAAAGGTTTCTCTCTATCTACCCTATTTGTTCCCCTAAATATCTTGAAAACTTCTGTTTTTTTATTCATTTTACAGGATGTGGGTGTCGCTGGCTGGGCCAGCATTTATTGCCCATCCCTAATTGCCCCTTGAGAAGGTGGTGGTGAGCTGCCTTCTTGAACCGCTGCAGTCCCTGTGGTGTAGATACGCCCACAGTGCTGATAGCAAGGGGGCATGGTAGTTTTGTGGTAATGTCACTGGACGAGTAATCCAGAGGCCCAGTCTAATGCTCTGGGGACATGGGTTCAAATCCCACAACAGCAGCTGGTAGAATTTAAATTCTGTAATAAAGTTAGTCCCAGTAATATGACCTGTTGCTGATTGTCATAAAAAAGCCCATCTGGTTCACTAATGTCCTTTAGGGAAGGAAATCTGCCGTCCTTACCTGGTCTGGCCTACATGTGACTCCAAACCCACAACAATGTGGTTGACTCCTAACTTCCCTCTGAAATGGCCCAGCAAGACACGAGGGTAATTAGGGATGGACAACAAATGCTGGCCTTGCCAGTGATGCTCACATCCCATGAAAGAATAAAGAAAAAAACGCCTCAATCAAATCTCCCCTTAACCTTTAAATTCCAGGAATACAACCCTAGTTTGTGTAGTCTCTCCTTGTAAGTTGACCCCTGGAGCCCAGGTATCATTCTGGTAAATCTATGCTGCACTCCAAGACAATATATCCTAAGGTGTGGGACCCAGTCCTAGTTCAAAGTAACTCCAGGTGTGGTCTAACCAGGGCTTTGTACAGCTGAAGCCTGACTTCTACCCCCTTGTATTTTAGTTCTCGAGATAGAAAGGCCAGAATTCCACAAACATTTTAACAGAAGAACACAAGTAATAGGAGCAGGAATAGGCCATTCAGGCCCTCATGCCTAGTCCAACAGTCAATATGATCATGGCTGATCTGATTGTGGCCTTAACCCCACTTCCCTGTCTGTCCCCCATAACCCTTAGCTCCCTTGTCAGTCAAAATTCTGTCTAACACAGCCTTGAATATTTTCAATGACCCAGCCTCCACTGCTCTCTGGGAAGGAAAATTCCAAAGACTGACAACCCTCTGAGAGAAGAAATTTCTCCTCATTCGTCTTAAATGGGAGACCTATTATTCTGAAACTGCGCCCCCTAGTACTAGATTCCCCATGGGGGGAAACATCCTCACAGCATCTACCCTTTCAAGCCCTCTCAGAATCATATTTGTTTCAGTAAGGTCACCTCTCATTCTTCTAAGTGCCAATGAGTATAAGCCCAACCTGTTCAGCCTTTCTGCACAAGACAACCCTTCATCCCAGGAATGAACCTAGTGAACCTTTTCCGAACTGTTTCCAATGTAAACATGTCCCTTCCTCAGTAAGTGGGGAGATAGTGGCGAAGTGGTAATGTCGCCGGACTAGTAACCCCAGAGGCCCAGGTTAACGCTCTCGGGACATGGGTTCAGTTAATCTATTCATATCTCTTCAAAGTCTTATGCTTCTATCTACGCTACACTATTTATAAAGCTGCCTATCTGTGTCATTGGCAGACTTGGATACGTGGCTTTCTATATCATCACCTGAGTCCAGTTAATCGTTGAGGCTGCTACACAGGTCATTGTGGGACACTGTCAATGAGTGTACCTGTGCATCATCCCTACTCTCTGCCTCCTGCCGCTCAGCCAGTTTCCTAGCCGGGCCAATCATTTGTTTTCAGTTCCATGAGCTTCAACTTCAGCTAACAGTCTCTTATGAGGGACTTTATCAAATGCACACCGTGACACTCCAGGTGGGGTCACAGTAAGTTTTAAGCTGCAGAAATTAGAAATGAGTTTGCTCCTGTTTTCAGGTGCAGGGATCGCGATTCACAACTGCGCTGTGTCCCAGTCCCAATGACACTGTCAGCGCACAAAATTCATGCTGCCCTCCTCATTTTCCTGATTGTTAGCGTTCAGCTGAGTGTGACCCGCGTTGTTTATCTGGCTTCACCCTCAACAGGAGGCCCAGCATGTGAGGCCGGAGCCTGCTTCAGCCTCACCTCCGGCTCTTAAAGGCAGTCTGTCCCTCTTAAAGGGGGGTGGGGGGGGTTTGCACTGACTGAAAGGAATCTGCTGAGTGTCTGCGCTGCAATTGGCTGGAAGGAGATGCACCCAGAAGGGAGCAACAGGCCAGAGAGAGCGCTCCCAGCTTCTTAGATGTAGTGTAAGAGATTCAAATTGGAGATGCTCAAGAGGCCAGCTCCAGCAGCACCACAGAGCCAAATTTTGGGGCCCTTTTACTCACAAACCTCAATCTCTTTGTAATAAGGTTAATTAGCATTTACTTTCCTAACTACCTGCTGCACCTGCATGTTAAATTGTTCTCGTTGTCCCTGACTATCTCTGTATTTGTATCCTCCCTCAAGCCCTACAGGATGGTTCTTGGAGCTGCTGGTCAGCCTGGACTTCCTGTGACGCTTCCCATCGTAGGAGAAGGACTCGGCACTGCAACAATCCCGCTCCGCGTGATGGAGGCAAGCTGTGTGAAGGCCCAGCACAGGAGGAGAAACACTGCGTCATCTCCCTGTTTGGTGATGGGTACGGACATCCCCTAGGTGAAGGGTCAAGGATCATGGGCACAGGAAAGCAGGGCAGGCCGGAGGTTGAAGAAGTTACCTCAGGAAGCAGCAAGTAGATGACAGCTTGGGTGGGAGAGGGGTTTTCCTCGACCATTTGGAGGCGGGTTTGGAGATGGAAATGCTGGGAAAGCAGTGAACCCATCAACTGGACTTCATGCCCACCTCTTTCCCCCTGGGTAAAACGCACAGCCAATCAGAACAATTAAAATGCCAAAAAGGAGACATTCTATGGGCGCGGTGGCTCTTTCTCGATTTGTCAGCACCACAGCAAGACAAGGAAGGTGAGGGTCCAGTGGGCAGTCAGTGATGTTTCAATCTGCCACCATCTAAAGGGGGAACCCAGCAACCAATGGGAATAACATAGTGTTAGGGTAGCACCAATGGGAGCAGATACTTGAAGTAAGTACCTTGTACAGCTGGCAGCAAGAGGATTGATGTCACCCCATTGAGGAACCTTGAGAACTGTGGCTGTGTTGACCTTTCAGGCTGTGCCTTACCCAGGGACACGTGCTCCACACACCCTGAGGCTGGCCCTCTTCCTCCTGCCTTCCTCTGGAAAGAGCACCAGCCTCCATGTCCTCACGGCTTCCACCAGGACCTTACACTGCCACGTCGGTGAGTCGAGATCGCTGCCCTTAATCTCCTGGCACCCCACCTTCCTCCTCTTTGTGCTTCCTTAACTTTGGCACCCACACGGCACAGTCCTGCCCCTGTGCAGGGCTGCTGGCTTCCCGTTGGGTCATTGTCCTTCATTCAGGTATCTGACTCCTCTCACCTGCCCACCCCCGCCAGTTCCTGGGGCTGGCTCCCACAAAATTCACTGGAAGACCCACTACTCGGTAGGGTCAAGCTGGTGGCCTGAATTTGGTCCTAGCACTGAGTCAGAAAGATGAGTCTGTAAAATTCCGGTCCCAAGCCTCTGGAATGTGGAGAGTTAGAGAGCGGGGGACAGGGCAGGGGAATTGCAGGCTGAGATCCTGGGACATTGCTGGTCTGGACTGAGGGAGGGTGATGGAGGTTTCCATCCAGAAGAGGAGTTGTTTCATGGGGAACTCCGAGGGTAGTGGCTTAAACAAATAGGGAGAAAGACAAAGGTACATATGAGGCCTGTGATCCACCTTCCTGTTTACAGGCCTGTCACCCACCGAGTGTGGAGACTAGAGGTGAGACAGGGTCAGTGGCAAACAACAGTACAAACATACGAACACGGAGCAGGATTAGGCCATTCGGCCCCTCGAGCCTGCTCCGCCATTTAATAAGATCATGGCTGATCTGATAGTAACCTGAAATCTGCATCCTGCCTACCCCCGATAACCTATCACCCCCTTGCTTACCAAGAATCTATCCACCTCTGCCTTAAAAATATTCAAAGACTCTGCTTCCACCACCTTTTCGGGAAGAGTTCCAAAGACTCACAACCCTCTAAATGAAAAAAATTCACGTCATCTCTGTTTTAAATTGGCGACCCCTTATTTTTAAACAGTGACCCCTAGTTCTAGATTCTCCCACAAGAGGAAACATCCTCTCCACATCCACCCTGTCAAGACCCCTCAGGATCTTAAAGGTTTCAATCAAGTCGCCTCTTACTCTTCTAAACTCCAGTGGATACAAGCCTAACCTGTCCAACCTTTCCTCATAAGCCAACCCACCCATTCCTGGTATTAGTCTGGTAAACCTTCTCTGAACTGCTTCTAACGTATTTATATCTTTCCTTAAATAAGGAGACCAATTCTGTATACAGTGCTCCAGATGTGGTCTCACTAGTGCTCTGTATAACTGAAGCATAACCTCTCTACTTTTGTATTTAATTCCCCTCGCAATAAATTATATCATTCTATTAGTTTTCCTAATTACTTGCTGTACCTGCATTCTAGCCTTTTGTGATTCATGCGCTAGGACACCCAGATCCCTCTGCACCCCAGAGCTCTGCAATCTCTCACCATTTGGATAATATGCTTCTCTTTTACTCTTTCTGCCAAAATGGACAATTTCACATTTTCCCACATTATAATCCATTTGCCAGATCTTTGCCCACTCACTTAACCTATCTATATCTTTTTGTAGTCTTTTTATGTCCTGTTCACAACTTACTTTCCTACCTATCTTTGTGTCATTTTCAAATTTGGCAAACATCCCATCCGTCCTTTCACCCAAGTCATTTATATAACTACTCTCTGCTTCCTGTTAGCTAGCCAATCTTCTATCCATGTCAGTATATTACCCCCTACACCATGAGCTTTTATTTTCCACAATAACCTTTGATGTGGCACCTTATCAAATGCCTTGTGGAAATACAAGTACATTACATCCACTGGTTCCCCTTTATCCACAACACATGTTACTTCCTCAAAGAACTCTAATAAGTTGGTTAAATGTGATTCCCCTTTCACAAAACCATGTTGACTGTGCCTGATGACCTTGAGCTCATCCAAATGCCCTGCTATAACTTCTTTAATAATAGCTTCTAACATTTTCCCTACGACAGATGTTAAACTAACTGGACTGTAGTTTCCCGCTTTCTGTCTCCCTCCCTTTTTGAATAATGGAGTTACATTTGCTATCTTCCAATCTATTCGGACCTTCCCCGAATCTAGAGAGTTTTGGAAAATTAAAACCAATGCATCAACTATCTCACTGGACACTTCTTTTAAGACCCTAGGATGAAGTCCATCAGGACCCGGGCTCTTGTCAACTTATATCTATAACACCTTTAACATAGTAAAATGTCCCAAGGCACTTCACAGGAGCATTGTCAAACAAAATTTCATACATCTCATGGCATGTGTTATCAAACGAAGTGTGACACCAAGCCACATGAGGAGATACCAAGTCAGATGACCAAAAGCTTGGTCAGAGAGATAGGTTTTAAGGAGCGTCTTAAAAAGAGGAAAGCAAGTCAAAGAGTCAGAGAGGTTTGGGGAGGGAATTCCAGAGCTTGGGGCCCAGGCAACTGAAGGCATGGCCACCAATGGTGAAGCAATTATGATTTGGGAATGCACTTGAGGCCATAATTATGGAATACTGTGTAGAGTTTTGGTCTCGTTATTTAAAAAAAAGATATAATTGCTTTAGAAGCAGTTCAGAGGAGGTTCACTCAACTCATTCCTGGAATGAAGGGGTTGTCTTATGAAGAAAGGTTGAGCAGGTTGGGCCTATACCCATTGGAGTTTATAAGAATGAGAGGTGATCTTATTGAAACATGAAAGACCCTGAGGGGACTCGACAGGGTGGATACTGGGAAGATGTTTCCACTCGTGGGAGAAACTAAAACCAGGGGACCTTGTTTAAAAATAAGAGGCATCCCTTTTAAGACAGAGATGAGGAGAACCATTTTCTCCCAAAGGTCGTTGCTGTGTGGAATTTTCTTCCCCTAAAAGTAGTGGAGGCTGGGCCTTTGATTCTGTTCAAGGCTGCATTAGATAGATTTTTGATAGACAAAGGAATCAAGGGTTATGGGGGGGCAGACAGGAAAGTGGAGCTGAGACCACAGTCAGATCAGCCAGAGCACGCAATTGGGTTAAGTGTGTGTACACAGAGTGGGAGAGGAGTTTTAATCCCGAGTGTGTATACACAAAGTGGGAGAAGACTGTTAATTCATAGCGTGTGTGTGCAGAGTGGGAGAGGAGCATTGATCCCGAGTGTGTGTACACGCTGTGGGAAAGGTGTATTAATCCTGAATGCGTGTAGACAGAGTGGGAATATTAATCCATAGTGTGTGTATATACGGTGTGAGTGAATTTTATTAATCCCAAGTGTGTGTACACAGCATGCGA
Source organism: Cetorhinus maximus (assembly GCF_964194155.1). NCBI lineage: Eukaryota > Metazoa > Chordata > Chondrichthyes > Lamniformes > Cetorhinidae > Cetorhinus > Cetorhinus maximus. The sequence goes on along the minus strand of NC_135880.1, from coordinate 4,405,636 downwards.
GAAGGGTATTAGTCCTGAGTGTGTGTACACGGTGTGGGAGAGGAATATTAATCCCAAATGTGTGTAAACATGGTGGGGCTATTAATCCCGAGTGTGTGTAAATGGTATGGGAGAGCCGTATTAATCCAGAGTGTGTGTACACAGAATGGGAGAAGAGTATTAATCCCAAATCTGTGAACACAAAGTGGGAGAAGAGTATTAATCTTGAGTGTGTGAACACGGTATGGGAGAACAGTATTAATCCTGAGTGTGTGTACACAGTGTGGGAGAAGAGTATTAATTCCAAGTGTGTGAACAAAGAGTGGGAGAAGAGTATTAATCCCAAGTGTGTGAACACATATGGGAGAACAGTATTAAACCTGGGTGTGTGAACATAGTTTGGGAGAAGAGTATTAATCCCGAGTGTGTGAACATGGTGTGGAAGAAGAGTTTTAATCCCGAGTGTATGTACACATAGTGGGAGAGGAGTATTAATCCCAAATGTGTGTACACAGAGTGGGAAAGGATTATTAATCTCAAGTGTGTGTATGCAGAGTGGGAGTATTAATCCGGAATATGTGTACACAGAGTAGGAGCGGAGTATTAATCCTGAATGTGTGTTCACAGAGTGGGAAAGGAATATTAATCACAAGTGTGTGTACACAGAGTGGGAGCTGAGTTTTAATCCCGAGTGTGTGAACACAGAGTGAGAGAAGAGTATTAATCCCGAGTGTGTGAACATGGTGTGGAAGAAGAGTATTAATTGCGAGTGTGTTAACATGGTGTGGGAGAAGATTATTACTCCCGAGTGTGTGAACACATTGTGGGAGAAGAGTATTAATCCCGAGTGTATGTGCACAGTGTGGGAGAAGAGTATTAATCCCGAGTGTATGTACACATAATGGGAGGGAAGTATTAGTCCCGAGTGTGTGTACACAAAGTGGGAAATGAGTATTAATCTCATGTGTGTGTACGCAGAGTGGGAGTATTAATCAGGAGTGTATGTACATAGAATAGGAGTGGAGTATTAATCCGGAGTGTGTGAACACAGAGTAGGAGAAGAGTATTAAACCCAAGTGTGTGAACACGGTTTGGGAGAAGAGTATTAATCCCGAGTGTGTGAACACGGTTTGGGAGAAGAGTATTAATCCCGAGTGTGTGTACACAGAGTGGGAGAGGAGTCTGTGTCCTGAGCTTGTAATCACTCACTGTAACTGAAGCAAGTCTAAACGAGATAGGTTTGGTCCTAAACAGCTGAGCTGGGATGAGATAGATGCAGAAAATGCTGGAAATACTCAGCAGGTAAGGCAACTACTATAGAGAGAGAAACAGAGTTGACATTTAAAGTTGAGTATGACTCTTCTTCAGAGCTGCGATTAGGGAGTTAGTTGGCTTCTCACTGATTGACATGGTCAATGGTAGATTGAACTGACCTGGTCCTTTCCCTGCTCTTTCTGCAGAAGCACTCTGTGTATTAATGAGCATGAGGAGAGGAGAGAGATTGAGGATCCCGTGAGTCCTGACCCCTCTGATGGCTCCATTTACTGTCCCAAACCAGAGGCGCCTGTCAATGGCTTCCTGAGGGTAAGTAAGTCTCTCTGAATGCATTCATATCACTTCTCCCTCAGTCAACATACCACAGAGTTTACTTTACTTTCATTGGATTCTTTCATGGGATGCGAGCATCCCTGGTAAGACCAGCATTTGTTCCCCATCCCTGAATGCCCTTGAGAAGGTGGTGGTGAGACAATTCTTGACCCGCTGAAGGCCATGTGGAGATGAGAGCAGAGTGGTTATGTCATTGGACTAGTAATCCAGAGGCCCATGCTAATGATCCCAAGTCATGGGCTCAAATCCCACTACACAGCTGGTGTAATTCAATAAAACATCTGGAAATGAAAGCAACATCAGTAATCAATATCATGAAACTATCACTGATTGCTGTACAAACCATCTGGCTCACTAATGTCCTTCAGGGAAGGAAATCTGCCGTCCTTACCTGGTCTGGCCTACATGTGACTCCAGACCCACAGCAATGTGGACGATTCTTAACTGCCCCCTGAAATGGCCCAGCAAGCCACTCAGTTCAAGGGCAATTAGGGATGGACAACAATTGCTCCCACATCCCATGGAAGAATACAAAAAAATGTGGTGTAGGTACACCCACAGTGCTGTTAAAGAGGATTTTGACACAGTAACAATAAAGGAAGGGCAATATCATTTCAAGTCAGAATGCTGAGTGACTTGGAGGGGAACTTCCAGGTGGTGGTGTTTCCATCTATCTGATGTCCTTGTCCTTCTAGATGATAATGTTCATGGGTTTGGAAGGTGCTGTCTAAGGAGCCTTGGTGAATTCCTGCAGTGCATCTTGTAGATGGTACACACTGCTGCTACTGTGTGTCGGTGGTGGAGGGAGTGAATGTTTGTGGATGTGGTGCCAATCAAGTGGGCTGCTTTGCTCTGGACAGTGTCAAGCTTCTTGAGTGTTGTGGGAGCTGCACTCATCCAGGCAAGTGGGGAGTATCCCATCACACTCCTGACTTGTGCCTTGTAGATGGTGGACAGACTTTGGGAAGTCAGGAGATGAGTTACTCATCACAAAATTCCTAGCCCCTGACCTGCTATTGTAACCACAGTGTTTATATAGCTAGTCTAGTTCAGTTTCTGGTCAATGGTAACGCCCAGGATGTTGATAGTGGGGGATTCAGTGATGGTAATGCCATTGAACGTCAAGGGGCGATGATAAGATTCTCTCCCGTTGGAGATGGTCATAGCCTGGCACTTGTGTGGCGCAAACATTACTTGCCATTTGTCAGCCCAAGCCTGGATATTTTCCAGGTCTTGCTGCATTTGGACATGGACTGCTTCAGTATCTGAGGAGTCGCAAATGGTGCTGAACATTGTGCAATCATCAGCGAATATCCCCACTTTTGACCTTATGATGGAAGGAAGGTCATTGATGAAGCAGCTGAAGATGTTTGGGCCTAGGACACTATCCTGAGGAACTCCTGCAGTGATGTCCTGGAACTGAGATGACTGACCTCCAACAAACACAACCATCTTCCTTTGTGCTAGGTATGACTCCAACCAGTGAAGTGTTGGCCCCCTGATTCTCATTGACTCCAGATTTTCCCTGGGTCCTTGATGACACACTTGGTCAAATGTTGCCTTGATGTCAAGGGCTTGCACTCTCACCTCACCTCGGGAGTTCAGTTCTTTAGTTCATGTTTGAACCAAGGCTGTAATGAGGTCAGGAGCTGAGTGGCCCTGGCAGAACCCAAACTGGGTGCCAGTGAGCAGGTTATTGCTAAGCAAGTGCCATTTGATAGCACTGTTGATGACCCCTTCCATTGCTTTACTGATAAACGAGAGTAGACTGATGGGTTGGTAATGGGTCGGGTTGGATTTATCCTGCTTTTTGTGTACAGGACATACCTGGGCAATTTTCCACATATTCGGGTAGATGCCAGTGTTGTAGCTGTACTGGAACAGCTTGGCTAGGGGTGCGGCAAGTTCTGCAGCACAAGTCTTCAGTACTATTACCGGAATATTGTCAGGGCCCATAGCCTTTCCAGTATCCAGTGCCTTCAGTCGTTTCTTGATATCATGTGGAGTGAATTGAATTGGCTGAAGACTGGCGTCTGTGATGCTGGGGACCTCTGGAGGAGGCTGAGATGGATCATCCACTCGGCACTTCTGGCTGAAGATTGTTGCGAATGCTTCAGCCTTATCTTTTGCACTGATGTGCTGGGTTCCTCCATCATTGAGGATGGGGATATTTGTGGAGCCTCCTCCCCCAATGAGTTGTTTAATTGTCCACCACCATTCAAGACTGGATGTGGCAGGACTGCAGAGCTTAGATCTGATCTGTTGGTTGTGGGATCGCTTAGCTCTGTCTATCACTTGCTGCCTATGCTGTTTGGCACCAAGTAGTCCTGTGTTATAGCTTCACCAGGCTGTCACCTCATTTTTAGGTATGTCTGGTTCTGCTCCTGGCATGCCCTCATGCGCTCTTCATTGAACCAGGGTCGATCCCCTGGCTTGATGGTAATGACAGAATGGGGGATATGCCAGGCCATGAGGTTACAGATTGTGTTCGAGTACAATTCTGCTGCTGCTGATGGCGCACAGCACCTCATGGATGCCCGGTCTTGAGCTGCTAGATCTGTTTGAAATCTATCCCATTTAGCATGGTGGTAGTGCCACACAACACGATGGAGGGTATCCTCAATGTGAAGGTGGGACTTCATCTCCATGACGACTGCGCAGTGGTCACTTCTACTGATACTGTCATGGACAGATGCATCTGTGGCAGGCAGGTTGGTGAGGATGAGGTGAAGTGTTTTTCCCTCTTGTTGGTTCCCTCACCACCTGCCGCAGACCCAGTCCAGCAGCTATGTCCTTTAGGACTTGGTCAGCTCGGTCAGTAGTGGTGCTACTGAGCCACTCTTGGTGATGGACATTGAAGTCCCCCACCCAGAGTACATTCTGCACCCTTGCCGCCCTCAGTGCTTCCTCCAAGTGGTATTTAACATGGAGGAGCACAGATTCATCAGCTGAGGGAGGACCATATGTAATAAATGCTGGCCTAGCCTGCGACACCCACATCCCATGAATTAATTTTTAAAGATTCATCAGCTGAGGGAGTGCGGTACGTGGTAATCAGCAGGAGGTTTCCTTGTCCATGTTTGACCTGATGCCATGAGACTTCATGGGATCTGGAGTTGATGTTGAGGACTCCCAGGGCAACTCCCTCCCAACTGTATACCACTGTGCCTCCACCTCTGCTGGCTCTGTCCTGCTGGTGGGACAGGACATACCCAGGGATGGTGATGGTGATGGTGGTGTCTGGGACATTATCTGTAAGGTATGATTCTGTGAGGATGACTATGTCAGGCTGTTGCTTGACTAGTCTGTGAGACAGCTCTCCCAATTTTGGCACTAGCTCCCAGATGTTAGTGAGGAGGACTTTGCAGGGTCGACAGGGCTGAGATTGCTGTTGTTGTTTCCAGTGCCTAGGTTGATGCCGGGTGGTCCATCCGGTTTCATTCCTTTTTATTGACTTTGTAGTGGTTTGATACAACTGAGTGGCTTGCTAGACCATTTCAGAGGGCAGTTAAGAGTCAACATCATTGCTGTGGGCCTGAGGTCATATGTAGGCCAGACCGGGTAAGGACAGTAGATTTCCTTCCCTAAGGGGGCATTAGTGAACCAGATGGGTTTTTGTGACAATCGGCAACGGTTTCATGGTCGTTATTTTTCACCCAGAGGGTGGTGGGGATCTGGAAGGGCAGTAGAGGCAGAAACCTTCAACTCATTTAAGAGGTGTAAGCAACTCAAGTTCCGTAAACTGCAGGGGCTCTGGACCAAACGTTGGAAAGGAAAGGCTGAGTGGGTCGTTTTTTGACCGGTACAGACATGATGGGCCAAGTGGCCTCTTTCTGTGCTGTAAAATTTCTCTGATTCTATTAGAGCTTTAATTCCAGATTTTTAGTGATTGAATTCAAATTCTACTGTTTGCTATGTTGGGATTTGATCCCAGGTTCCTGGAGCAATTAGCTTGGGCACCTGGATTATTAGCCCAGTGACAATACCACTACACCACCGCTTCTCCCAGCTGGAAGGGCACTGAGGAGTGCGGAGGAACAAAGGGATCTGGGAGTTCAGATACATAATTCCCTGAAAGTGGCGTCACAGGTAGACAAGGTTGTAAAGAAAGCTTTTGGCATACTGGCCTTCATAAATCAAAGTATTGAGTATAGGAGTTGGGATGTTATGGTGAGGTTGTATAAGACATTGGTGAGGCCAATTTTGGAGTATTGTGTGCAGTTCTGGTCGCCTAACTACAGGAAGGATATCAGTAAGATTGAGAGAGTGCAGAGAAGATTTACTAGGATGTTGCCGGGTCTTAAGGAGTTGAGTTACAGGGAAAGATTAAACAGGTTAGGACTTTATTCCTTGGAGTGTAGAAGAATGAGGGGAGATTTGATAGAAGTTTACAAAATTATGAGGGGTATAGACAGAGTAAATGCGAGTAGGCTCTTTCCACTTAGATTAGGAGAAATAAACACGAGAGGACATGGCTTTAGGGTGAAAGGTGAAAGGGGAAAGGTTTAGGGGGAACATTAGGGGGAACTTCTTCACTCAGAGAGTGGTGAGAGTGTGGAACAAGCTACCATCTGACATGGTAAATGCGGGCGCACTCTTAAGTTTTAAGAATAAATTAGATAGATACATGGTTGGGAGAGGTCTGGAGGGTTATGGACTAGGTGCAGGTCAATGGGACTAGCGGAATAATATTTCGGCACAGACTAGAACGGCCGATTGGCCTGTTTTCTGTGCTGTAGTGTTCTATGGTTCTATGGAACTTTACTGGAGACGGTAACCCCGTCTCCCGGTGGAGTGAGCCCCGCCTCTGCTTGGCTAGGTCGCTCTGAGCTGATTTGACAGTGTCGGGGTGGGGAGACACCACCCCTATCTAGGAGCAAGCCCCACCACCCAAGCGTTGCCAGCCAATTGAATGGTTGACAGCTCTCCAGTCGCAGCGCCGCTCCGGTGGCCACTGCCAGGACTGCAGGCAGTAGATGCAGGAAGGATGTTCCTGATGGTGGGGGAGTCCAGAACCAGGGGTCACAGTCTGAGGATACGGGGTAGACCATTTAGGACTGAGATGAGGGGAAATTTCTTCACCCAGAGAGTGGTGAGCCTGTGGAATTCGTTACCACAGAAAGTAGTTGAACCAAAACATTGTCTGTTTTCAAGAAGGAGTTAGATATAGCTCTTGGGGTGAAAGGGATCAAAGGATATGGGGAGAAAGCGGGAGCAGGCTATTGAATTGGATGAAAGCAAAATACTACGGATGCTGGAAATCTAGAACAAAAATAAAAATACCTGGAAAAATTCAGCAAGTCTGACAGCATCTGCGGAGAGGAACACAGTTAACGTTTCGAGTCCAAATGACCCTTCAACAGAACTAAGGCAAAATAGAAAAGAGGTGAAATATAAGCTGGTTTAAGGGAGGGTGGGACAGGTAGAGCTGTAGACAGACAGATAGAAACAGGTAGACAGGTTGAGTTGGATGAGCAGCCATGATCATAATGAATGGCGGAGCAGGCTCGAAGGGCCGAATGGCCTACTCCTGCTCCTAGTTTCCATGTTTCTATGGCCCCAGCAACAATCGTCGAAGGAGTCAGGTAACAAGGTAAGTTGGGGTCTCCCACTGGGGCCAGCCTGGGGTGGGGGGAGGAGTGGCAGAGTACCAGGTTCAGGGGGCAGACGGCTAACATGTCAGGGTGCCGGAGAGTGGGGAATATCATGGGGAGGGGCCTCCATTGGCTACAATGTGCCCAGAAAAGTGACCCACATCTCAGCCTGCAAACAAGGCCGCCGGGTTTCACACTGTGGAAACACCCCACTGGCGATGGGCTGGTGGCACCCACACAATGCCCAATTTTACCACCCCCCCAGCTGCCAGCCCACTTGTGGGGGGGTGGATATGGAGCGGGAGGGTGCAGGGGGTTTGGGTAAGGGTGGGGGTGGGGGTGGGATGTGGAGGGGAGGTGGTGTGCCATAAAGTTCCAGCCATTGCTTCAGGCTGATGATCTTCGCTCAGAACTGGAAGAGTTTTGAAATGTGGAGAGGGTCTGAAGGGAATGAAAGGGTGAAGGGTGGGTCAAAGCAGGACAGGGAAAGCCTGTGGTCAGCTGGAGGCCAGGAGATATTAAATACAAGGCAAGAATTGCATTTATATAGTGCCTTTCACAACCACCAAAGGTCTCAAAGCTTTTACAGCAACGAAGCACTTTATGAAGTGTGGTCACTGTTGGAATGCGGGAAAACACAGCAGCCCAATGTGTGCACAGCAAGATCCCACAAACAGCAATGTGATAATGATCTGATAATCTGTTTTTTGTGATGTTGATTGAGGGATAAATATTGGCCAGGACACCGGCGGGGGGATCTCCCCTGCCCTTCTTCCTGCAGTGGTATTGTCACCAGAGACCCAGGGTAATGCTCTGGGGACCCCGGTTCGAATCTCGCCATGGCAGATGGTGGAATTTGAATTCAATAAAAATCTGGAATTAAAAGTCTAATGATGACCATCAAACCATTGTCGATTGTCGTAAAAACCCATCTGGTTCACTAATGTCCTTTAGGGAAGGAAATCTGCTCTCCTTACCTGGTCTGGTCTACATGTGACTCCAGACCCATAGCCATGTGGCTGATTCTTAAATGCCCCTGAAATGGCCTAGCAAGACACTCAGTTCTCAGGGGCAATTAAGGATGGGCAATGAATGCTGGCCCAGCCAGCGACGCCCACATCCCATGAACCAATTAAAGAAAACAACAGTGTCACGGGATCTTTTACACCCATCTGAGCAAGCAGTTTAGCATCTCATCCAAAAGACAATGCAGCCGTCCCTCAGAACTGCACTGGGAGTGTCAGCCGGCATTTTTGGGCTCTACCCTTGGAGTGGGACTTGAACCAGAACCTCCTGATTCAGAGGAAAGTGTGTCAGCTGATGATGGAACAAAGGGTGTTATAATAAGAATAGGAAGAAAATTGTGGTAATATGACTGATATTTAATTCCCTTTAAACCCTTACCCATTCTCTCCCACTGCTTAGAACCCTATATAACTGTGACCGTGGTGGTGCGGTGACTATGGTGGTGAGGTGACTATGGTGGTGCGGTGACTATGGTGGTGAGCTGACTATGGTGGTGCGGTGATTATGGTGGTGAGATGACTATGGTGGTGCGGTGACTATGGTGGTGCGGTGACTATGGTGGTGCGGTGACTATGGTGGTGCGGTGACTATGGTGGTGAGCTGACTATGGTGGTGCGGTGATTATGGTGGTGAGATGACTATGGTGGTGCAGTGACTATGGTGGTGAGGTGATTATGGTGGTGAGGTGATTATGGGGGTGCGGTGACCATGGTGGTGAGGTGACTATGGTGGTGAGGTGATTATGGTGGTGAGGTGACTATGGTGGTGCGGTGATTATGGTGGTGAGGTGATTATGGTGGTGAGGTGACTATGGTGGTGAGGTGATTATGGTGGTGCGGTGACTGTGGTGGTGAGGTGATTATGCTGGTGAGGTGATTAAGGGGGTGCGGTGACTATGGTGGTGAGGTGACTATGGTGGTGAGGTGAGTATGGTGGTGCAGTGACTATGGTGGCGCAGTGACTATGGTGGCGCAGTGACTCTGATGGTGCGGTGACTATGGTGGTGAGGTGATTATGGTGGTGAAGCGACCATGGTGGTGAAGTGACCATGATGGCGTGGTGACTATGTTGGTGAGCTGATTATGGTGGGGCGGTGACTATGTTGGTGAGGTGACTATGGTGGTGAGGTGACTATGTTGGTGAGGTGACTATGTTGGTGAGGTGACTGTGGTGGTGAGGTGACTATGTTGGAGAGGTGACTGTGGTGGTGAGGTGACTAAATTGGTGAGTTGACTATGGTGGTGAGGTGACTATGGTAGAACAGTGACTATGATGGAGCAGTGACTATGGTGGTGCGGTGACCATGGTGTTGAGGTGACTATGGTAGTGCGGTGACTATGGTGGTGCAGTGACTATTGTGGTGTAGTGACTATGGTGGTGCGGTGTCCATGGTGGTGTGGTGTCCATGGTGGTGCTGTGACTATGGTGGTTCTGTGACTATGGTGGTGTGGTGACTTTGGTGGTGCAGTGACTATGGCGGTGCGGTGACTATGATAGTGAGGTGATTATGGTGGTGCGGTGACTATAGTGGTGCGGTGATTATGGTGGTGTGGTGACTCTAGTGGTGCGGTGACTATGGTGGTGAGGTGACTATGGTGGTGAGGTGACTATGGTGGTGCGGTGACTATGGTGGTGAGGTGACTGTGGTGGCGCGGTGACTATGGTGGTGTGGTGACTATAGTGGTGCGGTGATTATGGTGGTGTGGTGACTCTAGTGGTGCGGTGACTATGGTGGTGTGGTGACTCTAGTGGTGCGGTGACTATGGTGGTGAGGTGACTCTGGTGGTGCGGTGACTATGGTGGTGCAGTGACTATGGTGGTTCGGTGACTATAGTGGCGCTGTGACCATGGTGGTGCGGTGACTATGGTGGTGAGGTGATTATGATACTGGAATGATAACCAGAGGCCTGGCTTTAATCCAGATCTGAGTTGAAGTCTACCTTGGAACACTCTGAGAATTAAAATTTACTTTAGAAAGATCAGGAAATGAAAAACTGGCCTGTGTAAAAGTGAGCGTGGAGCTGCCGGATTCTTATTAAAATCCAACCAGTTCACTGATATCCTTTAAGGAAGGAGAGCTGCCGCTCTAACCCGGTCTCGGCCTCTCTGTGTGACGCCAGTCCCACAGATTTGTCTCTTGACCTGACAAGCCCTCAGCTGAACCCCACGGCTCATTGTCCCCTACTCAGGGCAACTGGTCATGTTCAATAACTGCCGGCCTGGACAGTGACAACCACCCTGTGAAAGAATGACATTAACAAATTCATTCTCATTGTCTAGAATCTCAGGAGTTCCCAATGTTAATGGTTCTAGTGTCTTTAACACTCAGCCCCCACCCCCCTCCCCCGGGCAAGGTAAGCCAATTCCCTCCAACTTATTGCAAATGTACAGTTTCTACTAAAAGAGAGTTCCAAGCATTAAAGGAACTTAGGCCGGAATTGACGGCTCCCATTGGCGTGAGTGGGTATGTGAGTGAGTGAGAGGGCATGAATGGACAATATGACAAGAAGGCCAAAAGTTGGTTTTGCGCCGTTGTGAAACCAGCCGGCAATTGTACCATGGCGGCCGAGTTTCCCGCCGTCCAGCCTCGCGATTTCATTTTAATGCACTTGAATCTCATCATTGTGCCCTCACGCCGGAATCATCCCCCCCCCCCCACCCCGTCACCTTTACCACCCTCGTCAGCACGACTTCAGAATGCCATGATCTCCAACTGCCTTTGAAAGGCCTGAACCTTCGAGGGGAACTCGGAGCTGAGTGCACACAGCCTTACACAGCGCTCGCCAGGAAGGAAGAGGCATTCGGGGGGGCGGGGCACAGGCAAGTCGCTTTTTCCCGGCTGGATTTCGGTGCGGTGCCGGGGGTAAGGGCTCCCGTGCGGGGGTGAGGCCGGGGGGAGGGGGGGAAGGCAGCACAGACTGAGGGAAGTACACAAGCACATGCTGGGGGTGGGGGGGGTGTGAGAAGGGGCCACACATTTGGAAAATCTTGTTAAAAGTGAGCATTCTCCCTCAGCTGAGACAGTTCAGCAGCAGCTCCACTGACAGGTCTGGAGTCCGAGCCTCTGAAGCTTTTCTGTCCACTCCAGCAACGTAAAAGCCTGAAAGTGCCACCCAACGTTCCGGAACTTTCACCCCTCGGGCGCAGGCTGCAAATTAACCAGTGTTTTTGGGAGCAGCAAAGCAATTGGCCAACTGGGCACGTTGTAGAATCCCCCCTGTGAAAGCTGGTGATGGAGCCGACACTGGCGGAGACGCTCAGAGCTCCTTGCAATGTCTTTATTAATGTTTGGACCGGTGCCCATCATGGTTCAAGCTAACAGGGCAGCCTTGCAGTGTGGGTTAGGAGAATGCCTGTGCCTGAGCTGAGGGCACAGCCTGCAGTCCAATGGGCAAAGCTGCTGCCAATCGGTCAGGTGGAGTGGGGCGGAGGTGGGCGGGGTTTAAGACAGCCAATCAGCACACGGCACACTGGCCATCCAAGTGGTGGCCAACACTCTCCGGGATGCATGAAGGGGCCTTGAGACTTCACCAAGAGACGTCCTTAGGAAACAAATGCAAAGCCACACAACTCTCCCTTTGATCCTGCAGGAGGAGAATATCAGGATCATGGACCCTGGTGATTTAGTGGGATTCCTCATGGTTTACAGGGAGCAGAGAAGAAGGAGAAGTGAGTGACAGAGGCTCCTGACTCAGCAAAGGGAGCAGCACCTCCCTCAAGGTGAAGGGGTGACAGGGCCTTCTGCACACGCAGCTGAAGATCCACAGTGAATCCTCGCTCGTAGTCTCCTCGCTAGACCCAGGGTCTACAGACAGCGCCTGTCATTCCTGCAGATGTCCAAGAACCAGTGTCACTGAAGACAGCGCATGTCTAGGGAACTGGTTGGTCACATCTGCCACCTGCTGCAGGATTTGGTGCCAAGGGGACATGGGGGGCATCCACTGCCAGTGGCTGTGAAAGTGACCGTGGTGCTCAATTTCTACGCCAGTGGCTCCTTTCAGGGCTCCACAGGTGACCTGTGTGGGTTATCACAAGCCCCCACACACAAGCATATCCAGGAGGTCATGGATGCCACCTTTCCAAAAACTTTATGCATTTCAAGTGGGATCAGGAAAAGCCAGGATGAAAGAGCGATTGGATTCGCCCTGATCTTGGGATTCCCACAGGTGAAGGGTGCGATCGACTGCACTCATGTGGCGCTCAGATCTCCGGGGCAACAAGCGGTCGACTACATCAACCACAAGGGCTTCCATTAGCTGAATGTGCAGCTGGTGTGTGAGCACCACAAACACATCCTGCAGGTCTGCGCACGGTTCCCAGTGAGTGTCCACAACTCCTACACTCTCAGTTGGTCTCAGATCCCTGGTGTTTTCCAGGGTCCACAGAGGCTGCAGGGCTGTCTCCTCGGGGACAAGGGCCACCCGCAGAGGCCGTGGCTGATGACACCCGTGCGGCGGCCTCAGACTGCAGCAGAGCGATGGGATAATGGGGCTCATGCTGCAAACCGGACTTTGGTGGAGCAAACAATAGGCATATTGGAAATGAGGTCCGGTGCCTCACAGGTCTGGTGGAGCACTGCAGTACGGTCCCCAGAGGGTTTCACACATCACTGTAGCTGTGCTGCATGCCGCACAACCTGGCAATGCAATGGAGGACCTGACTGAGGATGAGTTGGAGGAGCTGCACCTATCCTCTGATGAGGCGGATATCGAAGGGGATGAGGGTGATGAGGTCCTCAAAGGTGAGAACATCAACGATGAGGTCATTGCAATGGCTGGATGAGGCAGGCACGCTCAGGAGGCCCTCATAGCCACAAGATTCATGGAGGATGATGACAAAATGCATTGAGGGCTGCCCTGACATCCTCACCTTGCACCTGTGAACAATTGACTCCTGTGTGGCTGATGGCAGCACACGCACCCTCAGTGCTCAGGCTCCTGTCATCGAGACGCAGCGGAGGCCCTGATAGTCACTCGATTGCAGGAGGATGATGATGACATGCAGTGAGGACACTCCATAGATCTCCACACAGCCTCTGAGAACGCCTGATTCCTGTCTGGCCTCCACGGCATCCAGAAGGTGTCCCAGGACCGTGTCACTGAATCGGGGTCTGCGCTGGTCTCAGCTTTTGGGGCCATGTCTTCACCGGAGCACCGGAGTCTTCACTGGGTTGGAACCATTGAGAAGTGTGCGCACGGCTGCCGTTTAAATATGGTGCCCGGAGTGAAGTCACAGTGCGGCGAGCCAATCAGAGGCCGGCCACCAGTGATGCAGCGTGTTTCCCGTGACTGCGTAATTTATGAGGCGGGAAGGGGATAATCGGGTGTGAAAATCCACCATTGATGCCGGCAGGTGAAACGTCCTTTTCTCATTCCCACTTCAGCACTTAGTTGAAATCCTGGACCATTCTGCCCTCAGTCTTAGCCTGGGTCCCTCCAATAAAAATGCCCTCTTCCAGGAGTCTCCAAGGTAACAAGGTTATCTTAGGATGGGGCGTACATTGAGGCCTACCATAGTGGACCAGCCTCTTTGAAAGGTTACCAATGCCAGCTCTTAGAAATCTAACCGTGACTTCTAGACTAAGGTGCTTGTGTGTGGATTATCGAGATCATGGATACTTTAGACGACATCTCTTGGATGCTTCAATTATAATTAATGCCAGTCATAACTTACAGCTTATACTTGAGGTTATAGGTAGTAACTAAAGATTACAGGTGATTTTGATTTCCACCTTATCAGCAAAGTTCAGATCTTCAAACAGTATATGAAAGAAAGTTATACTCTCAGAATCCAGCGTGGTTATATTAGCTTTTGCAGTGGGCAGCACGGTGGCACAGTGGTTAATTCTGCTGCCTCACCGCTTCAGGGACCTGCGTTCAGTTCTGATCTTGGGTGTCTGTCTGTGTGGAGTTTGCACGTTCTCCCTGCGTCTGTGCAGGGCTCTGGTTTCCTCCCACGGCCCAAAGATGTGCTGGTTCGGTGGTTTGGCTGCAGTAACTTATTTCCCTGTGTGAGTGTGTGTGTGTGCCCGGTGAGGGGCTGGTGTCTTGTCCTGGGTGTACCTCGTGTAGGGCCCATCTCCTGTCGGGATGGGCTCTGACTCCCTGTGACCCTGAATTGGATGAAGTGGCTCTGAAAAGGCGGGTGAGTTTTTGAAGTGTCTCTGGGAAGGAACTCAGCCCTCTTGTGTCTCAAGATGGCTGAATGCTGACTGGCCTGTGTTTCCCAGCCCTGTGTCTATTTTAAAACTAAGCTCGCTGAGCTTAGAAAAGGCTTCTATTGCCCTTTGTCTTTTGAGAAAAAATACTCCTTATCAAACTTTAAAAAGGTTTTCAGACAAAAAGGCCTCCTGCATTTCTAGTTGACTGCCTTCCACAGATATATAGACAATTCAAGGACTCTTTGTTTGCTCCTGGACTTAACATCCCGGCAACAATTCAAACCCTGTAGCCAAAATTTTTAACACCAAGCTGTTTTTCCTAGTTGTTTTTTCCCAAAAATGCTAATTGCTACATCTTAAATTTTGCATCAAATTTATTAATTTCTTTACACCAACACTCTCCAGTCACTGCGATTTTCCTTGGGGTCCGAGGGAGAGAGAGAGAGAGAGATTGAGAAAGAGATCATTGTGATTAATTAACAATTCCAGTAAAGCATTATGCCAGTACCAGGATGCAAACAAGAGACAATTAATTCCCCGTCTGATAACTGTCGTGTTGCTGTGATGTGTATAATGGATGGGCAATGCAGACTAACACACTGTCTCTGTTACAGGTATCCAAACAACATTACCAGGTGGCAGAAATGCTTGAGATTATCTGCTTCTCAGGTTATGAGCTGAGTGGATATCAGTTCTATCGCTGCCTTCCTGATGGTACCTGGCACAAGGAAGACGTGGAATGTCAACGTGAGGTTCCTCTTATAGCGACTTCTTTCCTTTTTATTTATTCATTCACAGGATGTGGGCTTCGCTGGCTGGGCCAGCATTTATTGCCCATCCCTACTTGCCCTTGAGAAGGTGGTGGTGAGCTGCCTTCTTGAACCGCTGCAGTCCCTGTGGTGTAGGTACACCCACAGTGCTGTTAGGGAGGGAGGTCCAGGATTTCAACCCAGCGACAGTGAAGGAACGGGGATATATTTCCAAGTCAGGATGGTGAGTGACTTGGAGGGGAACTTCCAGGTGGTCATGTCCCCCAGGTGATTATGTGCTGCCCTTGCCCTTCTAGGTGGTAGTGGTCGTGGGCTTGGAAGGTGCTGTCGAAGGAGCCTTGGTAAATTTTTGCAGTGCATCTTGTAGATGGTACACACTGCTGCCACTGTGCGTCGGTGGTGGTGAAGGGAGTGAATGTTTGTGGATGTGGTGCCAATCATGCGGGCTGCTTTGCTCTGGATGGTGTCAAGCATCTTGAGTGTTGGAGCTGCACTCATCCAGGCAAGTGGAGAGTATTCCATCACACTCCTGACTTGTGCCTTGTAGATGGTGGACAGGCTCTGGGGAGTCGGGAGGTGAGTTACTCATCGCAGGATTCCTAGTCTCTGACCTGCTCTTGTAGCCACAGTATTTATATGGCTAGTTCAGTTCAGATTCTGGTCAATGGTAACCCCCATGGTGTGTGATAGTGGGGGATTCAGTGATGGTAATGCCATTGAACATCAAGGGGCGATGTTTGGATTCTCTCTTGTTTGAGATGGTCATTGCCTGACACTTGTGTGGCATGAATGTTACTTGCCACTTGTCAGCCCAAGTCTGGATATTGTCCAGGTCTTGCTGCATTTGGACATGGACTGCTTCAGTATCTGAGGAGTCTCGAATGGTGCTGAACATTGTGCAATCATCAGCGAACATCCCCACTTCTAACCTTATGATGGAAGGAAGGTCATTGATGAAGCAGCTGAAGATGGTTGGGCCGAGGTCACTACCCTGAGGAACTCCTGCAGTGATGTCCTGGAGCTGAGCTGACTGACCTCCAACAACCACAACCATCTTCCTTTGTGCTAGGTATGACTCCAACTAGTGGAGAGTTTCCCCACTGATTCCCATTGACTCCAGTTTTGCTAGGGCTCCTTGATGCTGCACTTGGTCAAATATGGCCTTGATGTCAAGGGCAGTCACTCTCACCTGACCTTGGGAGTTCAGCTCTTTGGCCCATGATTGAACCAAGGATATAATGAGGTCAGAAGCTGAGTGGCCCTGGCAGAACCTAAACTGGGCATCAGTGAGCAGGCTATTGCTAAGCAAGTGCTGCTTGATAGCACTGTTGATGACCCCTTCCATTACTTTAATGATGATGGAGATTAGAGAGATGAGGTGTTAATTTGCTGGGTTGGA
The DNA here is from genome assembly GCF_964194155.1 of Cetorhinus maximus. NCBI lineage: Eukaryota > Metazoa > Chordata > Chondrichthyes > Lamniformes > Cetorhinidae > Cetorhinus > Cetorhinus maximus. The sequence continues at coordinate 4,389,100 of NC_135880.1, read as the reverse complement.
TTTGTCCTGCCTTTTGTGTACAGGACATACCGGGCAATTTTCCACATAGCTGGGTAGATGCTAGTGTTGTAAATGTACTGGGACAGCTTGGCTAGGGGCGTGGGCAAGTTCTGGAGCACAAGTCTTCAGTACTATTGTCAGAATATTGTCAGGGCCCATAGCCTTTGCCGTGTCCAGTGCCTTCAGCCATTTCGTGATATCACGTGGAGTGAATCGAATTGGCTGAAGACTGGCATCTGTGATACTGGGGACCTCCAGAGGTGGCTGAGATGGATCATCCACTTGGCACTTCTGGCTGAAGATTGTTGCAAATGGTTCAGCCTTATCTTTTGCACTGATGTGCTGGGCTCCCCCATCATTGAGGATGGGGATATTTGTGGAGACTCCTCCTCCAGTGAGTTGTTTATCATGACTGGATGTGGCAGGGCTGCAGAGCTTAGATCTGATCCGTTGGTTGCGGAATTGCTTAGCTCTGTCTATCACTTGCTGCTTATGCTGTTTGGCACACAAGTAGTCCTGTGTTGTAACTTCACTAGGTTGACACCTCATTTTTAGGTATGCTTGGTGCTGCTCCTGGCATTGAACCCATTGAACTAGGGTTGATCCCCTGACTTGATGGTAAAGGTAGAGTGGGGGTTATGCCGGGCCATGAGGTTACAGATTGTGTTCGAGTACAAATCTGCTGCTGCTGATGGCCCACAGCGCCTCATGGATGCCCAGTCTTGAGTTGCTAGATCTGTTCAAAACCTAACCCATTTAGCACGGTGGTAGTGCCACACAACACGATGGAGGGTATCCTCAATGTGAAGTTTCCACAACGACTGTGCGATGGTCACTCCTACCGATACATGGACTGCAGCGGTTCAAGAAGGCAGCTCACCACCATCTTCTCAATGGCAACTAAGGATGGGCAATAAATGCTGGCTCCATGGTCTCATCCCTCCCTATCTTTGTCATGTAGCCTCCAAACCCTCTAAGATATCTGCACTCATCTGGTTCTCTTAGCTTGTCCATTCCCGATTTTAATTGCTTCACTGTTGCTGGCTCTGCTTTCAGTAGTTGGGCCCCAACCTCTGGAATTCCCTCCCTCCACCTCTCCACCTCTCCACCTCTCCACCTCACTCTCCTTCTTTAAGATACTTAAAATTTGCCTCTTTGAACCAAGCTTTAGGACATCCGACCTAATAGCTTGTTATGGACAGGAGGGGGGATAATTTAAACAGCACTGATTTCCCTTCCCTCCAGCCATCCCTAAGCAGAAAGGTGTTGTGATTTGCTTCCCCCTTTATAAGCGGTGGCATATTTCCCAACCCCTTGGTTTTGGTGTGACCCAAGTTTCTATTTACAACCCCACAGCAAACCTGGGATACGATGAACTCAAAGGGTTAGTTTATTTGCACACACTCAAAACATGGGAGCAGGGTCACAACAGACAAATTTCTTTGCATTCATACAGTAAAAGAGGGAAGAGAAAAGAAAGATTTAAGGTGCAGGTGATGTTAACTTCACACATTGAGATAGGCACGCAGAGATGATTCAGTCTTGTAGGCAATGACACAGAGTTTCCAGCAGAAGCATTGTAGATGGGCTCAGGTGTCCAACCTGGACCAAAGCTCCTTGCCTGTGAGGCTGCTAGTTAGATGGTAAACAGCAGACTGAGTTTTGCAGTTCGGTAAGGCAATAATACTGGTTCCACAAGCCTGAGACCCAAGTTACATGACTCCCACCCTCCACACTGTCTCTGACAAAGGACGTGTATCCCTCATCTGGGTCCCCGAGATTGTTAAATATCTCGACCATTAAGAATTGAAAGGAATGTTGTGGGGCCCTTTGTCTTAGCAGGTGAGCAGACTCCTGTTGGCCAGCCTGGGTTATGAGATGCAGATGGCCTTTGTAAAATTCCCTTTGAATTTGGTCTGTGCAGCCCACAGCGGGGTCATTAGTGGCTCTTTCAGGATAACAATATGCGAGTTTACCCGATACTGCCAGGTTGCTTCTTTTGTGCGAGGTCACAAACAGACATAGATTCAGCCATTTTAGGTCCTTGTCCAGTTTGAAATTTTTAAAGATAGCAATAATCATACCTATATATATTTTATAAAATGAATATACAGTGTGAGGTCTTAGCCCTTCACAATCTTCTTATGTGGCTCGGTGTCATAGTTAGTTTTACAATGCACCTATGAAGGGCTGTTTTGCTATTTTAAAGCTGCGATAGAGATATAAATGGTAAGTGTAATCTGTTTTAGAGATGTTGGTTGAAGGATAAGTATTGGCTAGGACACCATGGAGAACTCCCCTGCCCTTCTTCGAAACAATGCTAAGGAAATGTTTACATTTACCTTAGAGGGTAAATGGGGTTTCAGTTTAAGATCTCATCTGAAAAACATGGTCTCAGACAGTGCAGCACTCCTTCAGTACTGCACTGGGAGTGTCAACCTGGGTTATGTGCTCAAATCTCAGGAGTGGGACCAGAACTGGGGACCCAGAGATGAGAGTGTTCACACACTGAGCTGCAGCTGACACCATGACAGGCAGATCTGTTGAATCTCCGCGATGGTTGCCCCATGCCTCTGATTGGGCTATGATCCCAATCTCCAGTCAGCCGCTGAGCGGAGGTCGCCCTGATGATCCTGTGCTGAACTGGCCTGTCACTCGCCAGTACTGGGCTGCAGAAAACTGACCCGGTCCTTCTCCAGCTGGCCCTCAGCTTCTCCACCCTCTAATCCCGGGAGCAACCTCGCGCCAGCCCCACAGTCTCACTGACCCTCCATCGGACCCCAAGAGACTGCCTCAGCGGTCCTGAGGCCAAGTGGCTATGGTACTAGCCTAGTAATTAAGAGCTTTTCAGTTCAAATCCCACCAGTTTTTTGGCTGACAATTTAATTCAGTAAAACCTGGCAAATTCTGGGCTGGCACCAGATAGAATAGGAAGAGGAACACCTCCTTTAGAATGTTGGACCATTCCTGGCTGAACTGTAACGGATGCACCTTTGCTCGATACTCCACGATATTTTGCAGAAATGGCAATCTCAGTTTTTAAATTTTCAATACTCCCCACCGACCCCCAGGCTTTTTTGAGGATAGAGTTCCAGACTCCCATTCCCCTTTTGTGTGAAGAAGTTCCCAAACGGCCCCCTCCCCCTGCTCTCCCTCGTCCCAGCGCACTTTAACCGCATGAATAGTTAATGCCTTCTCTTTGTGTTGTAGGGAAGGTCTGCACCCAACCAGCTGCCTCCAGCCCAGCAACACTACAACCAATCAAGATGGAGTATGACATTGGCGAGTCCGTTCACGTGAAATGCCCGCCCAGGATGGCACCGGTGGGACCGGCCCAATACGAGTGTGGACCCGGCCTCACCTGGGAACCCCACCTTCCCCAGGAAATCCACTGCAAGCCTGGTAAGAGCCTGCAACGGGGCCTGCGTTCCCCTGGATTCTCCCCCCCTGTTAACCTCAGCACGGAGCCCAGTCGGTGGGACCAACATCAGGAAACCCGCTCCTTTTTAAAACACAAGTGGCCTATTTGTTAGGGGGAAGCGCTCCAATAAGGTGAACAGCTAGACTAAATCCCGGTGCTACATAGGAACACAGGACTTAGGAGCAGGAGTAGGCCTTTGAATGTGACCATAGTTTAGCCCCAGTCATCCTGTTTCTATGCATTGTTACACTCTCTTCTATCGCCGTCTGTGTGTGTAGGCCAACCAAGGGCTTAATTAATCAGCCATTGATTCATGTCAACAAACCAGGGGTGAGAGTGCAGATGTGAGGACCTCTCCCTCAATTCACAGACGGGATGGCCGCCCGGCAGAAGGACAAATGGAATAGAGGGTGAGAAACTGATCCTACAGGAATACAGAGCGATACGAGACACTCAGTGCATGGGACACACAGCTTTCTGCACAGCTGGGACTGTGAGCAACCAGGAGAGGAGGGATAGGGTGAACGCCTGGAGCTGTGAGGATAGATGAATATTCTGGAGCACTGATGGATCAGCTTGGTTGACCAGACAGTATTTATATAAGAACATCCATTCTAGAGGGTAAACAGGTAGCCTCAAGTGTAGATCAGAAAAACAGGAAGTACAGGAGTCCAAGCACCAAGCCCTGGAGAGAGCCCCACTACAAACCTTCCTCCAGTCCAAGAAACAACTGCTCACCACCACTCTCTGTTTCCTGTCGCTCAGCCAACTGCGTATCCCTGCTGGTAGTATCCCTTTAATCCCATGGGCTTCAACTTTTCTCACAAATCTGTTGTGCAGCACTTTATCAAATGTCTTTTGGAAGCCTGTACACCACATCAACAGCATTACCCTCATCAACCCTCTCTGTTAGCTCTTCAAAAAACTCAATCACAGAATCATGGAATTTTAACAGCACAGAAGGAGGCCATTTGGCCCATCGTGTCTGCACTAGCTCTCCAAATGAGCATTCTGACCTAGTGCCATTGCCCTGCCTTTTCCCCATAGCTTTGCACATTGTTTCTATTCAAGTAATCACCTAATGCCCTCTTGAATGCCTCGATTGAACCTGCCTCCACCACACTTCCAGACTGTGCATTCCAGACCCCAACCACTCGCTGTGTGAAAACGTTTTTTTCACCTGTCACATTTGTTTCTTTTGCAAATCACTTTAAATCTGTGTCCTCTTGTTTTTGATCCTTTTACGAGCGGGAACAGTTTCTCCCTATCTACTCTGTCCAGCCCCCTCATGATTTTGAACATCTCTATCAAATCTCCTCTCAGCTTTCTCCTCTCCAAGGAGAACAGTCCCAACCTCTCCAATCTATCCTCATAGCTGAAGTTTCTCATCCCTGGAACCATTCTTGTAAACCTCTTCTGCACTCTCTCCAATGTGTTCACATCCTTCCTATAATGTGGCATCCAGAACTGTACACAATATTCCAGCTGAGGTCTAACCAGTGTCTTATATAAATTCAGCATAACCTCCCTGACTCATCATGTACATCATGTACTCTATGCCTCTCTAAATAAAGCTCAGGATACTATTTCCTTTATTAACTGCTCTCTCCTCCTGCCCTGTCAGCTTCAATGATCTATGAACATATACACCCAGGTCTTTCTGCTCCTGTACCCCATTCAAAATTTCACCCCTTATTTTATATTGTCTGTCCATGTTCTTCCTACCAAACTGTATCACCTCACACTTCTCAGCATTGAACTTCATCTGTCACCTATCTGCCCACTCCACCAATGTGTCAATATCTTTTTGAAGTTCCACACTGTCCTCCTCACAGTTTACAATTCTCCCAAGCTTCATATCATCTGCAAACTTTGAAATTGTCCCCTGCACACCAAGATCTAGATCATTGATATATATCAGGAAAAGCAAAGGTCCCAATACCAACCCCTGTGGAACTCCTCTACAAACCTTCTCCGGCCCGAAAAATATCCATTGACCATTACTCTCTGCTTGCTTTTTGTCAGCCAATTTTGTATCCATGTTGCTACTGCCCTTTTATTCCATGAGCAATAACTTTTCTCACAAGTCTGTTGTGTGGCACTGTGTCCAATGCCTTTTGAAAGTCCATGTACACCACATCAACAGCATTACCCTCATTGACCTTTTCTGTTACCTCTTCAAAAACTCCAGCAAGTTAGTTAAACACAATTTCCCTTTAGAAATCCATGCTGGCTCTTCCTTATCAACCCATATTTTTCCATGTGACTATTAATTCTATCCCTAATAATTGTTTCTAGAATCTTGCCCACCACTGAAGTTAAACTGACTGGTCAGTAATTGCTGGGCTGATCCTTACAACCATTTTTGAACAAGGGCATAATGTTTGCAATTCTCCAGTCCTCAGGCACCACCCCTGAGTCTGGGGAAGACTGAAAGATTATGGCCAGTGCCCCTGCAATTTCTACTCTCACTTCCTTCAATATCCTTGGATGTATCTCATCCAGTCCCGATGCCTTGTCAACTTTAAGTACCGACAGTCTATTCAACACTTTCTCCTGATCAATTTTGAATCCTTCTAGTGACAGAGTTTCCTTGCTAGTCACCATGTCCTGGGTAGCATCTACCTCCTTGGTAAAGACGGATGCAAAGTATTCATTTAATACCTCAGCCACAGCCCCTTTGTCCATGTGTAAATTCCCTTTAGGTCCCAAACCTGCCCTACTCCTCCTTTTACCACCCTAATGCTATTTATATGCCCATTGACTTTGGGATTCCCCTTAATATTGGCTGCCAGTCTTTTCTCACAATTCCTCTTCATTTCTCTAATATATTTTTTCACCTCCCCTCTGAACCTTCTGTATTCCCCTTGGTTCTCAATTGTATTTTCTACCTGACACCTGTCATAAGCGCACTTTTTCTTCTTTATCTTAATTTCAGTCTCCTTTTTCATCCAGGGAGATCTGGATTTGTTTGTGCTACCTTTCCCATTTTTTTGAAGGTAGCCCATTGTTCAGCTACAGTTTTTCCCTCCAATCTTTCGTTCCAGTCTATCTGACCCAGCTCCGTTCCTGCCCCATTGAAGTCGGCTCTTGTCCAGTTAATTACTCTTACCCTGGATTGCCTATCGTCCTTTTCTATCATCACCTAAAACATACAACACAATGATCACTGTCTTCTAAATGTTCCCCCACTAACACAAGATCTACTTGGCCCAGCTCATTTCCAAGAACCAGGTCCAACAGTGCATCTTTTCTTGTTGGATTGGACACATACTGCTGTAGAAAATTCTCCTGAACACAATCTAGGAACTCTTGCCCCTCTCCACCCTTTACACTACCACTGTCCCAGTCTACATTCAGGTAATTAAAGACCCCCCATTATAACTACTCTATAATGCTGCATCTCTCTGTAATTCCCCTGCAGATTTGTTCTTCTACATCCTTCTCACTATTTGGCGGTCTATAGACTACATCGAGCAATGTAATCGTAACCTTTTTGTTCCTTAGCTCGAGCCAAATTGATTCTGTCCTTGAACCCTCTGGGACATCCTCTTTCTCCAGCACTGCAATGCTCTCCTTAACCAATACCACCACCCCTGCCATCTTCCCCCAGAGCCAGTCCCAATGTCCCAGGAATCTAAAGCCCTCCCTCCTGCACCATCTTTCCAGCCACACATTCATCTGCCTTATCCTCCTATTTCTGTACTCACTGGAACGTGGCACTGGGAGTAATCCAGAGATTACTACATTTGAGGTCCTGCTTATTAATTTTCTACCCAGTTCCCTAAATTCTGATTCCAGGACCACATCCCCCTTCCTACCTAAGTCATTGGTACCAATGTGGACCACGACCTCTGGCTGTTCACCCTCTCCCAGAAGAATGTCCTGCTGCTGTTCTGTGGCATCCTTGACCCCGGCACCAGGGGGGGCAACATATTATCCTGGAGTCATGGCTACGGCCACAGAAGCACCTGTCTGTTCCCCTAACCAATGAATCCCCTGTCACTATAGCTCTTCCTTTCTTCTTCCTCCCCTTCTGTACAGCTGAGCCGCTTGTGGTGCCACAAACTTGGCTCTGCCTGCACTCCGCTGGGGAACCAGAGCCCTCAGCAGCTTCCAAAATGGAAAACCGGTTTGTGAGTGGGACCCCAGGGGACCCCACTGCACTATCTGCCTACTTCTCTTGGACTGCCTGGTGGTCACCCATTCCCTCTCTGTCTCCAGGCCCTTAAGCTGCGGTGTGACCACCTCTCTGAACGTGCTATCCACGTAGCTCTCAGCCTCCCGGATGTGTCACAGTGACTCCAGCCCCCGCCCGAGCTCTGAAACCCGGAGCTCAGGTTCCTGCAGGTGGCAGCACTTCCTGCACATGTGGTCGTCTAGGACACCGGGAGCGTCCATGACTTCACACATATTACAGGATACGCATCCCACTCAGCTGAGCTGCCCTGCCATGTCTTAACTCTACTTCCCTTACGTTAACTTTATTCTACTTTGGATTCTTTATATTACTTTAATATATTGGCTCTAAATTCCCCCTATTCCTGGCGCTTCTCAGTTAAATCCAAGTATAGCAACTTCTTTAAAAAATTACACTTTTCTAATTTACTCACCAGGCCTTACTTGCCAAGGCCACCGCTCTTCCTTGAGGAAATGTAGAAAAGGAAAGGAGCACCTCCTCCCTGAACTCCCTCAGTCACCAAATTCCAACTGAAGCACTCTACTGCAGCCAAAAATAATACCCCAGTGCAGACAAAATAAAAATTACTAAAGGGTAATGGGGTCCTTTAGAAACAGGGGGGGTGGAATTGCAAATGAAAGTACGAAAATGTCAGACTTGCTGATAATATTCACTTTGTGTCAGTCTTCGAAGAACAGGACAATATACCTGACATTGCAGAGGAACTAGTAACCAAACTAGGACTGGAAATCACTGAAGTTAATAGCAAGCCTTAGAGAAAATGAAGACTGACAAATCCCCATTTTCACATGGTTTTCACCCCAGGATTTTAAAGGAAATAGGTGAGGAAGTTATAGAGGTTTTAGCCATAATACTAACATATGAACAAGGAGCAGGAGTAGGCCTTTCAGCCCCTTGAGCCTGCTCCACCATTCAATAAGATCATTGCTGATCTGATTGTGGCCTCAGCATCACTTCCCTGCCTACCCCCTATACTCTTTGACTCCCTTGTTAGTCAAGAATCTATCTATCTCTGCCTTAAAAATATTTATTAACCTTGCCTCCACTGCTTTCTGGGGAGGAGAGTTCCATAGACTCATGACCTTCTGAGTGAACTATTTCTCCTCATCTCTGTCTCAAATAGGAGACTCCTTATTTTTAACTGTATCCCCTAGTTCTGGTCTCTCCCACAAGGGGAAACATCCTCTCAGCATCCACCCTGTCAAGTCCCCTCAGGATCTTTATATGTTTGAACAAGATCATCTCTCAACCTTCTAAACTCCAATGGATAGAGGACTAACCTGTCCAATCATTCCTCGTATGATAGCCCCCCACCACCCCCCCACCCCGATCCCAGGTATCAGTCAAGTGAACCTTCTCTGAACTGTTTCTAACACCTTTCTTCAAAGGGAGACTAAAACTGTACACAGTACTCGAGAAGTGGTCGCACCAATGCCTTGCACAACTGCAGCAAAACATCCCTACTTTTATATTCCATTCCCCTTGCAATAGATACCAACATTCCATTTGCCTTCCTAATCAGTTGCTGTACCCTTATACAAACTTTTTGTGATTCATGTACCAGGACACCCAGATCCCTCTGTACCTCCGAGTTCCCCAATCTCTCTCCATTTAAATAATTGGCTGCTTTTCTATTCTTCCTGCCAAAGTGGACGAGTCCATATTTTTCCACGTTATACTCCATCTGCCAAAATTTTGCCTGCTCACTTAACTTAGTCTACATCCCATTGCAGACCCCTTATGTCCTCTTCACAACTTACTTTCCGACCTACTTTTGTGTCATCAGCAAATTTAGCCACTGTGCATTCAGAGACTGGAAAGATCCCATCAGATTGGAAAATAGCCAATGTAACTCCTCTATTCAGGAAATGAGGGAGACAGAAAGCAGGATAACCTTTTCAAGTTCTCTACATTCAGGAATTATCCCTTTTAGATTGAATTTTTAGAAAAGGTAAGAGAGAAAAATCAAGACATTATAGACCTGTTAGCCTAACATCTGTTGTAGGGAATTAATAGAAATATATATTTAAGGACAGAATTTGTTTTATTTATTCTTTCATGGGACATGGATGTCACTGGCAAAGCCACCGTTAGTTGCCCATCCCTAATTGCCCTTGAACTGAGTGGCATGCTAGGCCATTTCAGGGGGGCAGTTAAGAGTCAACCACATTGCTGTGGGTCTGGAGTCACATGTAGGTCAGACCGGGTAAGGACGGCAGATTTCCTTCCCTAAAGGGCGTGAGTGAACCAGATGGGTTTTTACAACAATCGATGATAGTTTCGTGGTCACCATCACTGAGACTAGCTACATAATTCCAGATTTATTAATTGAATTTAAATTCCACCAGCTGCTTTGATGGGATTTGAGAGCATTAGTCTGGACCACTGGTCCAGTGACATTGCCACCATGTCACTGTCTCCCCAGTGACTGAGTATTGAAAGAGTCATAGAATAATAGAATAGTACAGTACAGGAGGCCATTCAGCCCCCTGAGTCCATGCTGGCTCTTTTGCAGATCAACCCAGTTAATCCCATTCCCTCACTCTTTCTGCTCCCTGGAATTCTTTCTCCTTCAAGTATTTATCCAATTCCCTTTTGAAAGCTGATATTAAATCTGCTTCCACCGACACTCTCGGGCAGTGCATTCCAGATCCTAACCACTCACTGTGTGAAAAAGTTTTGTCTCTTGTAGGATCTGGTTCTTTAGTCAATCATCTTCAATGTGTGCCTCTGGTTATCGGCATTTCAGCAACTGGAAACAGTTCCTCTTTATTTGCCCCGTCTAATGGAGAGAAATGTGAAGTGACTTATTTTGACAGGAAGAACATGGTGAGACAATATAAAATAAAGGGTACAACACTAAAGGGGGTGCAGGATCAGAGGGACCTGGGTGTATATTTGCACAAATCATTGCAGGTAGCAGGTCAGGTTGACAGGACGGTTAACAAAGCATACAGTATTGTTACGGACAGGAAGGGCAGTTAATATAAGCAGCACTAATTTCTCCTCTCACCGCTCATCCTTAAACAGAAAGGTATTTTTGATTTGCTTCCGCCTTTTATGAGCGGTGGCATATTTCCCAACCTCTCAGTTTTGGTGTGACCTAATTTTCTATTAACAAACACACTGCAGACACGAGGTAGGATGAACTCAAAAGGGTTAGTTTATCTGCACACACTCAAAACACGGGAGCAGGGTCACAATGTTACCTCCTTTGCCTTCATGCAGTAAAAGCGGGATAGGGAAAGGAAAGCCTTAAGGTGCAGAGACCACAGAGAAAAGAGATATTGTTTCACATGTGTTCCAGAGTCCGGTATCAAAGTCCAATGAGGTATTCCTTCGTGGAGGTCGGTGAGCTGAAAACCAGTAGCCCAGAGCTCCTTGTCAGTGAGGCTGCTAGTCAGATGGTAAACAGCAGACTGAGTTTTGCAGTACAACAAGGCAATATCACTGGTTCCACAAGCCAGAAACCCCATGTCACATGACTCCCACCTCTCTACTCTGTCTTTGACAAAGGACATGTATCCCTTGTCTGGGTCCCCGGGATTGTTAAACGTCTCGACCATTAAGAATTGAAAAGAATGTTGCGGGACCCTTTGTCTTAGCAGGTGAGCAGACTCCTGTTGGCCAGCCTGGGTTATGAGATGCAGATGGCCTTTGTAAAGTTCCCTTTGAATTTGGTCTGTGCAGCCCCCAGCGTGCTGTTAGTGTCTCTTCAGGGATAACGATGTGCAAGTCTCTCCGATACTGCCAGGTTGTTCCTTTTGTTCGGGGTCACAGGCAGACATAGATTCAGCCATTTTAGGTCTTTGTTCGGTATTAAATTTTTAGATAAAAGCAAAGTACTGTGGATGCTGGAAATCTGAAATAAAAACAGAAAATGCTGTAAAAACTCAGCAGGTCTGACAGCATCTGTAGAGAGAGAAACAGAGTTAATGTTTCGAGTCCGTATGACCCTTCTCCAGAAGGGTCCCTCTAAACGGACCCTCTAAATTTTTAGAAATAGCAATGAGAATATCTCTATATGTTTTGTTAAAAAAAGATACAGGATGAGGTCTTAGTTACCCACAATAACCCGAGCTTTATTAATCGGGGAATAGAGTACAAGAGCAAGGGGGTTATGTTAAACTTGTAGAAAATACTGATTCAGCCTCAGCTAGAATATTTCTGGGTGCCGCACTTTAGGAAGGATTTGAAGGCATGAGAGGGAATGGAGAAAAGATTCATGAGAATGGTTCCAGGGTTGAGGATCTTCAGTTACGTAGATATGAATATATGACCATAAATACGAACATATATGAATTAGGAGCAGGAGTAGACCACTTGGCCCCTCGAGCCTGCTCCACCATTCAATAAGACCATGGCTAATCTGAATGTATTGCCGGAATATTTTCAGGACCCATAGTCTTTGCAGTCTCCAGTGCCTTCAGCCGTTTCTTGATATCACGTGGAGTGAATCAAATTGGCTGAAAATTGGCATCTGTGATGCTGGGGACCTCCGGAGGAGGCCAGGATGGAACATCCACTCGGCACTTCTGGCTGAAGATTGTAGCAAAAGCTTCAGCCTTATCTTTTGCACTGATGTGCTGGGCTCCTCCATCATTGATGATGGGGATATTTGTGGAGCCTCCTCCACCAGTGAGTTGTTTAATTGTTCACCACCATTCACGACTGGATGTGGCAGGACTGCAGAGCTTAGATCTGATCGTTGGTTGTGGAATTGCTTAGCTCTGTCTATCACTTGCTGCTTATGCTGTTTGGCAAGAAGTAGTCCTGTGTTATAGCTTCACCAGGTTGAAACCTCATTTTAGGTGTGCCTGGTGCTGCTCCTGGCATGCCCTCCTGCACTCTTCATTGAACCAGGGTTGATCCCCTGCTAACTTGATTTGTTTCATTCCCAAACCTGATGCTAGGAACAGACATCGAGAAATAAATCCAGGGAGCTGTTGAGTGACACACAGCTCCCAGCTAATCAGAAAATGCTATGAAAGAACAACATGGACCCCCTTTTGGGGGTAGTGGTTGGGGGAAAAGGATAGAAAAAGGGATTTTAAAAGGGGATTAAAAAATAAGGAATAAAACAATGAATAAGTTAATAAAAATTAAAATAAATGAATAAAAAATGAAAATACATTTTTTAAAATGGTATTAAAAAGGGGGTGGGGATGGAGGAGAGAGTTCATGGTCTGAAGTTGTTGAACTCAATATTGAGTCCGGGAGGCTGTAAAGTGCCTAGTCGGAAGATGAGGTGCTGTTCCTCCAGTTTGCGTTGGGCTTCACTGGAACAATGCAGCAGGCCAAGGACGGACATGTGGGCATGAGAGCAGTGCGGTGTGTTAAAATGGTCCAATGCATTCGTTGCTCCCAATGCGGTTTCCTCTCCATCGGAGAGACCAAACGCAGACTGGGTGACCGCTTTGCGGAACACCTTCGGTCTGTCCGCAAGCATTACCCAGACCTCCCTGTCGCTTGCCATTTTAACACTCCACCCTGCTCTCATGCCCACATGTCTGTCCTTGGCTTGCTGCATTGTTCCAGTGAAGCTCAACGCAAACTGGAGGAACAGCACCTCATCTTCCGACTAGGCATTCTACAGCCTTCCGGACTGAATATAGAGTTCAACAACTTCAGACCCTGAACTCTGTCCGACATCTTCACCCCTGTTTCAATCCCTTTTTAAAATTTATTTTTAATTTGTTATTCACTTGTTTTCATTTTTATTCATTGATTCAATGGTTTATCCTTTTTTTCAACCCCTTTTTAAATCCTTTTTTCTGGCCTTTTCCCCCAAACACCACCCCCTTCCCCCCACACCCCCGATAGTGCCGTCTGTTACCTGTTCCACGTTGTTCTTTCACAGAGTGCTGACGATTGTTCCGCTATTAGCACATTCTGCTTTCTTATCTTTGCGCCACTATCAGCACCTTCTTTAGTTCTTCACCACTACCATTGACCCCTTTGTCAATCTCGCCTCAGCCCCTTCCTATCGCTGGCCTTCTATTCAGCTTCACCTGCTCCAACCCCCCCCCCACCTTTAAACAGTATAAGATCCATCACATCTACTTCCCTTCAGCTCTGAAGAAGAGTTATATGGACTCGAAACTCGGTTTTTCTTTCTCTACAGATGCTGCTGGACCTGCTGAGTTTTCCCAGCATTTTCTGTTTTTGTTTCAGGTTTCCAGCAACCCACAGTATTTTGCTTTTATCTCCAGCTCATCGGTGTCCCCTTGGTTAACCCCTTACTGCCTCGACCAGCCTGCAGCTGATTCTCTGTAATCCCACGTAATGATTTTGTTCTTTAGTTATCGAGGCCGGTGTCTGCGAGCAAGGAAAGAAAATGAGTGAAGACCAGTGTGTTTGCATGTCAGCAGATCAGGACTGTGGGTAAGTTAGAGTCTGGGCACTTGCTGCTGACTCCCAGCGGCCAGACCTGACTTGTGTGGGAGCTTGTGTCTTTGCTATGTGTCTTGTTATTATGTGTGTCTATGTCAATGCTTTTTATCACCTGTGCATTTGTTATCTCAGTCTCTTTTTTGTGTATTATGCATTTCTCTGACTGGCTGTTTGAGCTAGTATGCATTTGTGTGGGTGATTTTCTGTGTGTGTGGGTGTGTGTGTGTGTCTGTGTGTCAGTGTCTGTGTGTGTGGGTGATTTTCTGTGTGTGTGTGTGTATGTGAGTGTGTGTGTGTGTCTATATCTGTGTGTGTGTGTCTGTGTGTGTGTCTGTGTGTGTGTGTGTGTGTCTATATCTGTGTGTGTGTGTCTGTGTGTGTGTCTGTGTGTGTGTGTGTGTGTCTATATCTGTGTGTGTGTGTGTGTGTGAGTGTGTGTGTGTGTCTGTGTGGGTGTGTGTGTCTGTGTGTGTGGGTGTGTGTGTCAGTGTGTGTGTGTCTATATCTGTGTGTGTGTGTGTGTGAGTGTGTGTGTGTGTGTGTGTCTGTGTGGGTGTGTGTGTCTGTGTGTGTGGGTGTGTGTGTCTGTGGGTATGTCAGGTAATAAGTTAAAATGTTAAAAAGTCTGAAACCTGGCCCCAACACCCTCCAACTCACCCACGTCTGGTTTTAAAGGAGGCTGGATAGGAATGGGAATCAACACGCTCCCATTGAGACAGCTTGGCAGATTACGTATTATAATAAAGCTGTGTGTCTTATAGTGAGCCAATGTTTGTATCTGTTTCTGTGTCTACAGCGGCACCATTGTCCCCGACTTTTTGTGGTCCGTCCAACCTTCCGGCTGACCGGTCAGGCAAATTAGCCAGGCGGACTTTACATTTTTCATCAAACCTCATTCAAGGGTGGGATGAAATCTCCGTTATGAAATAAAATAAAAATAAACACCTGTAGACAGCATTTTTATCAGCTATATATTTCAGGTGATTGAATGTGATGCATGGACAATTTTTTCAGAAATTAAAACCTTTATTTGGGCATTTTCAGCTCTGCAGCTTCCTGAGGCAGCACTCTGTCTACCCACAGGGAGCTCTCTCTCTGTCTGTCTACCCACAGAGGGCGCTCTCTCTCACTGTCGACCCACAGGGGGCGCTCTCTCTGTCTGTCTACCCACAGGGGGCGCTCTCTCTCTCTGTCTACCCACAGGGGGCGCTCTCTCTCTCTGTCTACCCACAGGGGGCGCTCTCTCTGTCTACCCACAGGGGGCGCTCTCTCTCTGTCTACCCGCAGGGGGCGCTCTCTGTCTACCCACAGGGGGCGCTCTCTGTCTACCCACAGGGGGCGCTCTCTGTCTACCCGCAGGGGGCGCTCTCTGTCTACCCGCAGGGGGCGCTCTCTCTCTCTGTCTACCCACAGGGGGCGCTCTCTCTGTCTGTCTACCCACAGGGGGCGCTCTCTCTGTCTGTCTACCCACAGGGGGCGCTCTCTGTCTACCCGCAGGGGGCGCTCTCTCTGTCTGTCTATCGCAGGGGGCGCTCTCTCTGTCTGTCTACCCACAGGGGGCGCTCTCTCTGTCTGTCTACCCACAGGGGGCGCTCTCTGTCTACCCGCAGGGGGCGCTCTCTCGCTGTCTACCCACAGGGGGCGCTCTCTCTCTCTGTCTACCCACAGGGGGCGCTCTCTCTCACTGTCTACCCACAGGGGGCGCTCTCTGTCTACCCACAGGGGGCGCTCTCTGTCTACCCACAGGGGGCGCTCTCTGTCTACCCACAGGGGGCGCGCTCTGTCTACCCACAGGGGGCGCTCTCTCTCTCTGTCTACCCACAGGGGGCGCTCTCTCTCTCTGTCTACCCACAGGGGGCGCTCTCTCTCTCTGTCTACCCACAGGGGGCGCTCTCTCTCTCTGTCTACCCGCAGGGGGCGCTCTCTGTCTACCCGCAGGGGGCGCTCTCTCTCTCTGTCTACCCGCAGGGGGCGCTCTCTGTCTACCCGCAGGGGGCGCTCTCTGTCTGTCCGCAGGGGGCGCTGTCTCTGTCTGCCCGCAGGGAGCGCTCTCTCTCTCTGTCTACACGCAGGGAGCTCTCTCTGTCTGTCTGCCCGCAGGGAGCTCCCTCTCTCTGTCTGCCCGCAGGGAGCGCTCTCTCTCTCTGTCTACACGCAGGGAGCTCTCTCTGTCTGTCTGCCCGCAGGGAGCTCCCTCTCTCTGTCTGCCCGCAGGGAGCTCTCTCTCTGTCTGCCCGCAGGGAGAGCTCTCTCTCTCTGTCTACCCGCAGGGAGCTCTCTCTCTCTCTGTCTACCCGCAGGGAGCTCTCTCTCTCTGTCTTCCCGCAGGGAGCGCTCTCTCTCACTGTCTTCCCGCAGGGAGCGCTCTCTCTCACTGTCTACCCGCAGGGAGCGCTCTCTCTCTCTGTCTTCCCGCAGGGAGCGCTCTCTCTCACTGTCTACCCGCAGGGAGCGCTCTCTCTCTCTGTCTTCCCGCAGGGAGCGCTCTCTCTCACTGTCTACCCGCAGGGAGCGCTCTCTCTCTCTGTCTTCCCGCAGGGAGCGCTCTCTCTCACTGTCTACCCGCAGGGAGCTATCTCTCTCTCTCTGTCTTCCCGCAGGGAGTGCTCCCTCTCTCTGTCTACCCGCAGGGAGCTATCTCTCTCTCTCTGTCTACCTGCAGGGAGCGCTCTCTCTCTCTCTCTCTGCCCGCAGGGAGCTCTCTCTGTCTGTCTACCCGCAGGGAGCGCTCTCTCTCTCTCTGTCTACCCGCAGGGAGCTCTCTCTCTCTCTGTCTACCTGCCGGGAGCGCTCTCTCTGTCTGTCTACCCGCAGGGAGCGCTCTCTCTCTCTGTCTGCCCACAGGGAGCTCACTCTCTCTCTGTCTACCCGCAGGGGGCGCTCTCTCTGTCTGTCTACCCGCAGGGAGCGCTCCCTCTGTCTGTCTGCCCGCAGGGAGCGCTCTCTCTGTCTGCCCGCAGGGAGCTCTCTCTCTGTCTGTCTGCCCGCAGGGAGCTCTCTCTCAGTCTGCCCGCAGGGAGCGCTCTCTCTGTCTGCACGCAGGGAGCTCTCTCTCTCTGTCTGCCCACAGGGAGCGCTCTCTCTGTCTGCCCACAGGGAGCTCTCTCTCTGTCTGCTCGCAGGGAGCTCTCTCTCTCTGCCCGCAGGGAGCTCTCTCTCTATCTGTCTGCCCACAGGGAGCTCTCTCTCTCTGTCTGCCCGCAGGGAGCTCTCTCTCTGTCTGTCTGCACGCAGGGAGCTCTCTCTCTGTCTGTCTGCCTGCATGGAGTTCTCTCTCTCTCTGTCTACCCACAGGGAGCTCTCTCTCTCTCTGTCTGCCCGCAGGGAGCTCTCTCTCTCTGTCTACCCACCGGGAACTCTCTCTCTCTCTGTCTACCCACAGGGAGCGCTCTCTCTCTGTCGGCCCGCAGGGAGCTCTCTCTCTGTCTGTCTGCACGCAGGGAGCTCTCTCTCTATCTGTCTGCCCACAGGGAGCTCTCTCTCTCTGTCTGCCCACAGGGAGCGCTCTCTCTGTCTACCCACAGGGAGCGCTATCTCTCTGTCTGCCCGCAGGGGGCGCTCTCTCTGTCTGCCCGCAGGGAGCGCTCTCTCTCTCTGTCTACACGCAGGGAGCTCTCTCTGTCTGTCTGCCCGCAGGGAGCTCCCTCTCTCTGTCTTCCCGCAGGGAGCGGTTTCTCTCACTGTCTTCCCGCAGGGAGCTCTCTCTCTCTCTGTCTTCCCGCAGGGAGCGCTCTCTCTCACTGTCTACCCGCAGGGAGTGCTCCCTCTCTCTGTCTACCCGCAGGGAGCTATCTCTCTCTCTCTGTCTACCTGCAGGGAGCGCTCTCTCTCTCTCTCTCTCTGCCCGCAGGGAGCTCTCTCTGTCTGTCTACCCGCAGGGAGCGCTCTCTCTCTCTCTGTCTACCCGCAGGGAGCTCTCTCTCTCTCTGTCTACCCGCCGGGAGCGCTCTCTCTGTCTACCCGCAGGGAGCGCTCTCTCTGTCTACCCGCAGGGAGCGCTCTCTCTGTCTACCCGCAGGGAGCTCTCTCTCTCTCTGTCTACCCGCAGGGAGCGCTCTCTGTCTGTCTACCCGCAGGGCGTGCTCTCTCTCTCTGTCTACCCGCAGGGGGCGCTCTCTCTGTCTACCCGCAGGGAGCGCTCTCTCTGTCTGCCCACAGGGAGCTCTCTCTCTCTCAGTCTGTCTGCCCGCAAGGAGCTCTCACTCAGTCTGCCCGCAGGGAGCGCTCTCTCTGTCTGCCCACAGGGAGCTATCTCTCTGTCTGCCCACAGGGAGCTCTCTCTCTGTCTGTCTGCCCGCAGGGAGCGCTCTCTCTGTCTGCCCACAGGGAGCTCTCTCTCTCTCTGTCTACCTGCAGGGAGCGCTCTCTCTCTCTGTCTGCCCGCAGGGAGCTCTCTCTCTCTGTCTGCCCACAGGGAGCGCTCTCTCTCTGTCTGCCCGCAGGGAGCGCTCTCTCTGTCTGCCCGCAGGGAGCGCTCTCTCTCTCTGTCTGCCCGCAGGGAGCTCTCTCTCTCTCTGTCTGCCCGCAGGGAGCTCTCTCTCTCTGTCTACCCGCAGGGAGCGCTCTCTCTCTCTGTCTTCCCGCAGGGAGCGCTCTCTCTCTCTGTCTGCCCACAGGGAGCTCTCTCTCTCTCTGTCTACCCGCAGGGAGTGCTCTCTCTCTCTGTCTACCCGCAGGGAGCGCTCTCTCTCTGTCTACCCGCAGGGAGCTCTCTCTCTCTCTCTGTCTGCCCGCAGGGAGCTCTCTCTCTCTCTGTCTGCACGCAGGGAGCTCTCTCTCTATCTGTCTGCCCACAGGGAGCGCTCTCTCTGTCTGCCCACAGGGAGCTCTCTCTCTGTCTGCCCGCAGGGAGCTCTCTCTCTGTCTGCCCGCAGGGAGCTCTCTCTCTGTCTGTCTGCCTGCATGGAGTTCTCTCTCTCTCTGTCTACCCACAGGGAGCTCTCTCTCTCTCTGTCTGCCCGCAGGGAGCTCTCTCTCTCTGTCTACCCACCGGGAACTCTCTCTCTCTCTGTCTACCCACAGGGAGCGCTCTCTCTCTGTCGGCCCGCAGGGAGCTCTCTCTCTGTCTGTCTGCACGCAGGGAGCTCTCTCTCTATCTGTCTGCCCACAGGGAGCTCTCTCTCTCTGTCTGCCCACAGGGAGCGCTCTCTCTGTCTACCCACAGGGAGCGCTATCTCTCTGTCTGCCCGCAGGGGGCGCTCTCTCTGTCTGCCCGCAGGGAGCGCTCTCTCTCTCTGTCTACACGCAGGGAGCTCTCTCTGTCTGTCTGCCCGCAGGGAGCTCCCTCTCTCTGTCTTCCCGCAGGGAGCGGTTTCTCTCACTGTCTTCCCGCAGGGAGCTCTCTCTCTCTCTGTCTTCCCGCAGGGAGCGCTCTCTCTCACTGTCTACCCGCAGGGAGTGCTCCCTCTCTCTGTCTACCCGCAGGGAGCTATCTCTCTCTCTCTGTCTACCTGCAGGGAGCGCTCTCTCTCTCTCTCTCTCTGCCCGCAGGGAGCTCTCTCTGTCTGTCTACCCGCAGGGAGCGCTCTCTCTCTCTCTGTCTACCCGCAGGGAGCTCTCTCTCTCTCTGTCTACCCGCCGGGAGCGCTCTCTCTGTCTACCCGCAGGGAGCGCTCTCTCTGTCTACCCGCAGGGAGCGCTCTCTCTGTCTACCCGCAGGGAGCTCTCTCTCTCTCTGTCTACCCGCAGGGAGCGCTCTCTGTCTGTCTACCCGCAGGGCGTGCTCTCTCTCTCTGTCTACCCGCAGGGGGCGCTCTCTCTGTCTACCCGCAGGGAGCGCTCTCTCTGTCTGCCCACAGGGAGCTCTTTCTCTCTCAGTCTGTCTGCCCGCAAGGAGCTCTCACTCAGTCTGCCCGCAGGGAGCGCTCTCTCTGTCTGCCCACAGGGAGCTATCTCTCTGTCTGCCCACAGGGAGCTCTCTCTCTGTCTGTCTGCCCGCAGGGAGCGCTCTCTCTGTCTGCCCACAGGGAGCTCTCTCTCTCTCTGTCTACCTGCAGGGAGCGCTCTCTCTCTCTGTCTGCCCGCAGGGAGCTCTCTCTCTCTGTCTGCCCACAGGGAGCGCTCTCTCTCTGTCTGCCCGCAGGGAGCGCTCTCTCTGTCTGCCCGCAGGGAGCGCTCTCTCTCTCTGTCTGCCCGCAGGGAGCTCTCTCTCTCTCTGTCTGCCCGCAGGGAGCTCTCTCTCTCTGTCTACCCGCAGGGAGCGCTCTCTCTCTCTGTCTTCCCGCAGGGAGCGCTCTCTCTCTCTGTCTGCCCACAGGGAGCTCTCTCTCTCTCTGTCTACCCGCAGGGAGTGCTCTCTCTCTCTGTCTACCCGCAGGGAGCGCTCTCTCTCTGTCTACCCGCAGGGAGCTCTCTCTCTCTCTCTGTCTACCTGCAGGGAGCTCTCCTCTGTCTGTCTACCCGCCGGGAGCGCTCTCTCTGTCTACCCGCAGGGAGCGCTCTCTCTGTCTACCCGCAGGGAGCGCTCTCTCTGTCTGCCCACAGGGAGTGCTCTCTTTCTGTCTACCCGCAGGGAGCACTCTCTCTCTGTCTACCCGCAGGGAGCGCTCTCTCTGTCTGTCTACCCGCCGGGAGCGCTCTCTCTGTCTACCCGCAGGGAGCGCTCTCTCTGTCTACCCGCAGGGAGCGCTCTCTCTGTCTACCCGCAGGAAGCTCTCTCTCTCTCTGTCTACCCGCAGGGAGCGCTCTATGTCTGTCTACCCGCAGGGCGTGCTCTCTCTCTCTGTCTACCCGCAGAGGGCGCTCTCCCTGTCTACCCGCAGGGAGCGCTCTCTCTGTCTGCCCGCAGGGAGCGCTCTCTCTGTCTACCCGCAGGGAGCTCTCTCTCAGTCTGCCCACAGGGAGCGCTCTCTCTGTCTGCCCACAGGGAGCTCTCTCTCAGTCTGCCCGCAGGGAGCTCTCTCTCAGTCTGCCCGCAGGGAGCGCTCTTTCTGTCTGCCCACAGGGAGCTCTCTCTCTGTCTGCCCGCAGGGAGCTCTCTCTCTGTCTGTCTGCCCGCAGGGAGCGCTCTCTCTCTCTGTCTGCCCACAGGGAGCTCTCTCTCTCTCTGTCTACCCGCAGGGAGCGCTCTCTCTCTCTGTCTGCCCACAGGGAGCTCTATCTCTCTCTGTCTACCCGCAGGGAGCGCTCTCTCTCTGTCTGCCCACAGGGAGCTGACTCTCTCTGTCTGCCCGCAGGGAGCTCTCTCTCTCTGTCTGCCCGCAGGGAGCGCTCTCTCTCTCTGTCTGCCCGCAGGGAGCGCTCTCTGTCTGTCTGCCCACAGGGAGCGCTCTCTCTCTGTCTACCCGCAGGGAGCGCTCTCTCTCTCTGTCTGCCCACAGGGAGCTCTCTCTCTCTCTGTCTACCCGCAGGGAACGCTCTCTCTCTCTGTCTACCCGCAGGGAGCTCTCTCTCTCTCACTGTCTGCCCGCAGGGAGCGCTCTCTCTCTGTCTACCCGCAGGGAGCGCTCTCTCTCTGTCTACCTGCAGGGAGCGCTCTCTCTCTCTCTGTCTACCCACCGGGAACTCTCTCTCTCTCTGTCTACCCACAGGGAGTGCTCTCTCTGTCTGTCTGCACGCAGGGAGCTCTCTCTCTATCTGTCTGCCCACAGGGAGCTCTCTCTCTCTGTCTGCCCGCAGGGAGCTCTCTCTCTGTCTGTCTGCACGCAGGGAGCTCTCTCTCTATCTGTCTGCCCACAGGGAGCTCTCTCTCTCTGTCTGCCCACAGGGAGCTCTCTCTCTCTGTCTGCCCGCAGGGAGCGCTCTCTCTGTCTACCCACAGGGAGCGCTATCTCTCTGTCTGCCCGCAGGGGGCGCTCTCTCTGTCTGCCCGCAGGGAGCGCTCTCTCCCTCTGTCTACACGCAGGGAGCTCTCTCTCAGTCTGCCCGCAGGGAGCTCTCTCTCAGTCTGCCCGCAGGGAGCGCTCTCTCTCTCTGTCTGCCCGCAGGGAGCTCTCTCTCTGTCTGTCTGCCCGCAGGGAGCGCTCTCTCTCTCTGTCTGCCCACAGGGAGCTCTCTCTCTCTCTGTCTACCCGCAGGGAGCGCTCTCTTTCTCTGTCTGCCCACAGGGAGCTCTATCTCTCTCTGTCTACCCGCAGGGAGCGCTCTCTCTCTGTCTGCCCACAGGGAGCTGACTCTCTCTGTCTGCCCGCAGGGAGCTCTCTCTCTCTCTGTCTGCCCGCAGGGAGCGCTCTCTCTCTGTCTACCCGCAGGGAGCGCTCTCTCTCTCTGTCTGCCCACAGGGAGCTCTCTCTCTCTCTGTCTACCCGCAGGGAACGCTCTCTCTCACTGTCTGCCCGCAGGGAGCGCTCTCTCTCTGTCTACCCGCAGGGAGCGCTCTCTCTCTGTCTACCTGCAGGGAGCTCTCTCTCTCTCTGTCTACCCACCGGGAACTCTCTCTCTCTCTGTCTACCCACAGGGAGCTCTCTCTCTCTGTCTGCCCGCAGGGAGCTCTCTCTCTCTCTGTCTGCACGCAGGGAGCTCTCTCTCTATCTGTCTGCCCACAGGGAGCTCTCTCTCTCTGTCTGCCCGCAGGGAGCTCTCTCTCTGTCTGTCTGCACGCAGGGAGCTCTCTCTCTATCTGTCTGCCCACAGGGAGCTCTCTCTCTCTGTCTGCCCACAGGGAGCGCTCTCTCTGTCTGCCCGCAGGGAGCGCTCTCTCTGTCTGCCCGCAGGGAGCTCTCTCTCTGTCTGCCCGCAGGGAGCGCTCTCTCTCTCTGTCTACCCGCAGGGAGCTCTCTCTCTGTCTGCCCGCAGGGAGCGGTTTCTCTCTCTGTCTACCCACAGGGAGCGCTCTCTCTCTCTGTCTACCCGCAGGGAGCGCTCTCTCTCTCTGTCTACCCGCAGGGAGCGCTCTCTCTCTCTGTCTACCCGCAGGGAGAGCTCTCTCTGTCTGTCTACCCACAGGGAGCGCTCTCTCTCTCTGTCTACCCGCAGGGAGCTCTCTCTCTCTCTGTCTACCCGCCGGGAGCACTCTCTCTGTCTGTCTACCCACAGGGAGCGCTCTCTCTCTCTGTCTACCCGCAGGGAGCTCTCTCTCTCTCTGTCTACCCGCAGGGAGCTCTCTCTCTCTCTGTCTACCCGCCGGGAGCGCTCTCTCTGTCTACGCACAGGGAGCGCTCTCTCTGTCTGCCCACAGGGAGCGCTGTCTCTCTCTGTCTGCCCACCGGGAGCGCTCTCTCTCTCTGTCTGCCCACAGGGAGCTCTCTCTCTCTCTGTCTGCCCGCAGGGAGCTCTCTCTCTGTCTGCCCACAGGGAGCGCTCTCTCTGTCTGCCCACAGGGAGCTCTCTCTCTGTCTGTCTGTCTGCCCGCAGGGAGCTCTCTCTCTCTCTGTCTGCCCGCAGGGAGCTCTCTCTCTCTCTGTCTGCCCGCAGGGAGCTCTCTCTCTCTCTGTCTGCCCACAGGGAGCTCTCTCTCTCTCTGTCTGCCCGCAGGGAGCTCTCTCTCTCTCTGTCTACCCGCAGGGAGCGCTCTCTCTGTCTGCCCACAGGCAGCGCTCTCTCTGTCTGCCCACAGGGAGCTCTCTCTCTGTCTGTCTACCCGCAGGGAGCGCTCTCTCTGTCTGCCCACAGGGAGCGCTCTCTCTGTCTGCCCACAGGGAGCTCTCTCTCTCTCTGTCTGCCCACAGGGAGCTCTCTCTCTGTCTGTCTGCCCGCAGGGAGCTCTCTCTCTCTCTGTCTACCCGCAGGGGGCGCTCTCTCTCTCTGTCAACCCGCAGGGAGCTCTCTCTCTCTCTGTCTGCCCACCGGGAGCGCTCTCTCTCTCTGTCTACCCGCAGGGAGCGCTCTCTCTCTGTCTACCTGCAGGGAGCGCTCTCTCTCTCTCTCTCTGCCCGCAGGGAGCTCTCTCTGTCTGTCTACCCGCAGGGAGCGCTCTCTCTCTCTGTCTACCCGCAGGGAGCTCTCTCTCTCTCTGTCTACCCGCCGGGAGCGCTCTCTCTGTCTACCCGCAGGGAGCGCTCTCTCTGTCTACCCGCAGGGAGCGCTCTCTCTGTCTACCCGCAGGAAGCTCTCTCTCTCTCTGTCTACCCGCAGGGAGCGCTCTATGTCTGTCTACCCGCAGGGCGTGCTCTCTCTCTCTGTCTACCCGCAGGGGGCGCTCTCTCTGTCTACCCGCAGGGAGCGCTCTCTCTGTCTGCCCGCAGGGAGCGCTCTCTCTGTCTACCCGCAGGGAGCTCTCTCTCAGTCTGCCCACAGGGAGCGCTCTCTCTGTCTGCCCGCAGGGAGCGCTCTTTCTGTCTGCCCACAGGGAGCTCTCTCTCTTTCTGCCCGCAGGGAGCTCTCTCTCTGTCTGTCTGCCCGCAGGGAGCGCTCTCTCTCTCTGTCTGCCCACAGGGAGCTCTCTCTCTCTCTGTCTACCCGCAGGGAGCGCTCTCTCTCTCTCTGTCTGCCCACAGGGAGCTCTATCTCTCTCTGTCTACCCGCAGGGAGCGCTCTCTCTCTGTCTGCCCACAGGGAGCTGACTCTCTCTGTCTGCCCGCAGGGAGCTCTCTCTCTCTGTCTGCCCGCAGGGAGCGCTCTCTCTCTCTGTCTGCCCGCAGGGAGCGCTCTCTGTCTGTCTGCCCACAGGGAGCGCTCTCTCTCTGTCTACCCGCAGGGAGCGCTCTCTCTCTCTGTCTACCCGCAGGGAACGCTCTCTCTCTCTGTCTACCCGCAGGGAGCTCTCTCTCTCTCACTGTCTGCCCGCAGGGAGCGCTCTCTCTCTGTCTACCCGCAGGGAGCGCTCTCTCTCTGTCTACCTGCAGGGAGCGCTCTCTCTCTCTCTCTCTGCCCGCAGGGAGCTCTCTCTGTCTGTCTACCCACAGGGAGCGCTCTCTCTCTCTGTCTACCCGCCGGGAGCGCTCTCTCTGTCTACCCGCCGGGAGCGCTCTCTCTGTCTACCCGCAGGGAGGGCTCTCTCTGTCTACCCGCAGGGAGCTCTCTCTCTCTCTGTCTACCCGCAGGGCACGCTCTCTCTCTCTCTGTCTACCCGCAGGGGGCGCTCTCTCTGTCTACCCGCAGGGAGCGCTCTCTCTGTCTACCCGCAGGGAGCTCTCTCTCTCTCTGTCTGTCTGCCCACAGGGAGCTCTCTGTCTGTCTGCCCACAGGGAGCGCTCTCTCTGTCTACCCGCAGGGAGCGCTCTCTCTGTCTACCCGCAGGGAGCTCTCTCTCTCTCTGTCTACCCGCAGGGCACGCTCTCTCTCTCTCTGTCTACCCGCAGGGGGCGCTCTCTCTGTCTACCCGCAGGGAGCGTTCTCTCTGTCTACCCGCAGGGAGCTCTCTCTCTCTCTGTCTGTCTGCCCACAGGGAGCTCTCTGTCTGTCTGCCCACAGGGAGCGCTCTCTCTGTCTACCCGCAGGGAGCGCTCTCTCTGTCTGCCCACTGGGAGCTCTCTCTCTCTCTGTCTACCCGCAGAGAGCGCTCTCTCTGTCTGCCCACAGAGAGCTCTCTCTCTCACTGTCTGCCCGCAGGGAGCTCTCTCTCTCTGTCTACCCGCAGGGAGCGCTCTCTCTGTCTACCCGCAGAGAGCGCTCTCTCTGTCTACCCGCAGGGAGCTCTCTCTCTGTTTACCCGCAGGGAGCTCTCTCTCTGTCTGTCTACCTGCAGGGAGCACTCTCTCTGTCTGCCCGCAGGGAGCTCTCTCTCTCTGTCTGCCCGCAGGGAGCTCTCTCTCTCTCTGTCTGCCCGCAGGGAGCGCTCTCTCTGTCTGTCTGCCCGCAGGGAACTCTCTCTCTCTCTCTGTCTACCCACAATGAGCTCTCTCTCTCTCTGTCTGCCCGCAGGGAGCTCTCTCGCTGTCTATCTGTCTGCCCGCAGGGAGCGCTCTCTCTCTCTGTCTGCTGCAAGGAGGTCTCTCTGTCTGTCTGCCTGCAGGGAGTGCTCTCTCTCTGTCTGCCCGCAGGGAGCGCTCTCTCTCTGTCTGCCCGCAGGGAGCGCTCTCTCTCTGTCTATCTGCAGGGGGAGCTCTCTCTCTGTCTGCCCGCAGGGATCTCTCTCTGTCTACCCGCAGGGAGCGCTCTCTCTCTGTCTGCCCACAGGGAGCTCTCTCTCTCTGTCTATCTGCAGGGGGAGCTCTCTCTCTCTCTGCCCGCAGGGATCTCTCTCTCTCTCTGTCTGCCCACAGGGAGCTCACTCTCTCTCTGTCTACCCGCAGGGAGCGCTCTCTCTCTGTCTGCCCACAGGGAGCTCTCTCTCTCTCTGTCTACCCGCAGGGAGCACTCTCTCTCTGTCTGCCCACAGGGAGCTCTCTCTCTCTGTCTATCTGCAGGGGGAGCTCTCTCTCTGTCTGCCCGCAGGGATCTCTCTCTCTCTGTCTGCCCGCAGGGAGCTCTCTCTCTCTGTCTGCCCGCAGGGAGCTCTCTCTCTCTCTGTCTGCCCGCAGGGAGCTCTCTCTCTCTGTCTAGCCACAGGGAGCTCTCTTTCTGTCTTCCCACAGGGAGCTCTCTCTCTGTCTGCCCGCAGGGAGCGCTCTCTCTGTCTGCCCGCAGGGAGCGCTCTCTCTCTGTCTGGCCGCAGGGAGCTCTCTTTCTGTCTTCCCACAGGGAGCGCTCTCTCTCTGTCTGGCCGCAGGGAGCTCTCTCTCTGTCTACCCGCAGGGAGCTCTCTCTCTCTGTCTTCCCACAGGGAGCGCTCTCTCTCTGTCTGGCCGCAGGGAGCTCTCTCTCTCTGTCTGCCCACAGGGAGCTCACTCTCTCTCTGTCTACCCGCAGGGAGCGCTCTCTCTCTGTCTGCCCACAGGGAGCTCTCTCTCTCTCTGTCTACCCGCAGGGAGCACTCTCTCTCTGTCTGCCCACAGGGAGCTCTCTCTCTCTGTCTATCTGCAGGGGGAGCTCTCTCTCTGTCTGCCCGCAGGGATCTCTCTCTCTCTGTCTGCCCGCAGGGAGCTCTCTCTCTCTGTCTGCCCGCAGGGAGCTCTCTCTCTCTCTGTCTACCCGCAGGGAGCTCTCTCTCTCTGTCTAGCCACAGGGAGCTCTCTTTCTGTCTTCCCACAGGGAGCTCTCTCTCTGTCTGCCCGCAGGGAGCGCTCTCTCTGTTTGCCCGCAGGGAGCGCTCTCTCTCTGTCTGGCCGCAGGGAGCTCTCTTTCTGTCTTCCCACAGGGAGCGCTCTCTCTCTGTCTGGCCGCAGGGAGCTCTCTCTCTGTCTACCCGCAGGGAGCTCTCTCTCTCTGTCTTCCCACAGGGAGCGCTCTCTCTCTGTCTGGCCGCAGGGAGCTCTCTCTCTCTGTCTGGCCGCAGGGAGCTCTCTCTCTCTGTCTGGCCGCAGGGAGCGCGCTCTCTCTGTCTACCCGCAGGGAGCGCTCTCTGTCTGCCCGCAGGGAGCTCTGTCTCTGTCTGCCCGCAGGGAGCTCTCTCTCTGTCTACCCGCAGGGAGCTCTCTCTCTGTCTACCCGCAGGGAGCGCTCTCTCTGTCTACCCGCAGGGAGCTCTCTCTCTGTCTACCCGCAGGGAGCTCTCTCTCTGTCTACCCGCAGGGAGCTCTCTCTCACAGCCTTCACCTGCCCTTAAGGTGACATCATCTCTCTCCCTCTTACCCACCCCACCTTGGCAGCGCTGAGCATCTCAGTACGAGCCTTACGCTTGCCATCAATTGGCCAGTCAGCATGAAATCGCAGTCAATCATGGTCAGCAATCCGTTTCCTAACTGCTCTCGGGCCGGCCGATCGTGTCGCCCTCCGCCAAGTGTAAAATTCAGGCCTATGTGTCTGTGTGTTTCTGTGTGCAGCTGGCTGTCTGAATGTGTGTACACGTGTCTGTCTGTGACTGTGTTTATGTGTACATGAGTGTGTGTGTGTTTGAGTGTGTATGTGTGTGACTGTGTGCATATGTATATGTGTGTGTATCTGTGTGTGTGCGTGTACGTGTGTGTGTCGGTGTGAGTGTGTGTATGTGAGTGTGTGTATATGAGTGTCTGTGAGTGTCAGTATGTGTGTAGGTGTGTGAGTATCTGTGCTTGCATGTATCTGTGTGTGTGTATGTGTGTGTGTATATGTGTGTGCGCGTGTGTGTGTGTGTTTGTATGTGTGAATATGTGTGGGTTTGTGTGTGTGTGCATTTGTATGTGTGTGAGTGTGTGTGTATGTCTCTGTGTGCGTGTGTATATGTGTGTGTATGGGTATGTGAGTGTGTGTGTGTGTCTGTGGATGTGAGTATGTGTGTGTGTGTGTGAGTGAGTGTGAGTGTGTGTGTGAGTGTGTGTATCTCTGTGTGCATATGTGTGTATGTGTGTGTGTGTGTGTATGTGTGTGAGTGTCTGTGAATGTGTGTGTGTATGTGTGAGTGTCTGTGAATGTGTGTGTATGTGTGTGTGAGTGTGTGTATATGTGTGTGTACATATGTGTGTATATGTGTGTGTGTATGTGTGTGTGCATGTGTGTGTGTATATGTGTGTGAGTGTCAGTATATGTGTAGGTGTGTGAGTATCTGTGTGTATGTGTATCTGTGTGTGTGTATGTATGTGTGTAGATGTGTGTGTATATGTGTGTGAGTGTGTGCACACGTGTGTATGTATGTGTGTGTGTATGTGTGTGAGTGTGTGTGTGTATGTCTGTATGTGTGTGTGTATGTTTGTGTGTATGGGTGCCTGTATGTGAGTGTGTGTGTGTGTGTGTGTGTCTGTGGATGTGAGTATGTGTGTGAGTGTGTGTGTCTGTGGATGTGAGTATGTGTGTGAGTGTGTGTGTGTGTGTCTGTGGATGTGAGTATGTGTGTGAGTGTGTGTGTCTGTGGATGTGAGTGTGTATGTGTGTGTGTGTATGCATTTGTGTGAGTGTTTGTGTTTGTGTATGTGTCTGTGTCAGTGTGTATATGGCTGTGTTTGCATCTGTAAATGTGTCTGTATCAGTGTGTACGTGGCTCTGTTTGTGTCTGTACATGTTGTGTGTCCGTGTGTAGAGGGCTGTGTTTACGTCTGTATATGTGTCTGTGTCAGTGTGTATAGGGCTGTGATTGTGTCTGTGCAGGATAGTGAAGAGGGGACCGATGATCAAAGTGTGACAGGAAGGGGCAGAAAATATAAGGAGTGGAGCACAGCACAAATTAGAATCAGAATGAGTGACAATGGTAAAAAGTCAAAGCTTAAGGCTCTTTATCTGAATGCAGGCAGCATTTGTAACAAGATAGATGAGTTATCGGCACAAATAGAAATAAATGAATATGACTTGATAACTATTACAGAGACGTGGTTGCAGGGTGACCAAGACTGGGAACTCAATATTCAAGGGCATTTGATGTTCTAGAAAAATCGGCAAAAAGGAAAAGGAGGCGGGGTAGCTTTGTTAATAAAGGAAGGTATCAGTGCAGTGGTGAATAGTGATATAGGTGCAATAGATCATGATGTAGAATCAGTTTGGGTGGAAATAAGGAATAGCAAGGGGAAGGAATCATGGGTGGGAATCATCTATAGGCCCCCGAAGAGTTGCCTCACTGCAGGACAAAGTATAAATCGGGAAATAATGGGGGCGTGTAAGAAGGGCACTACAATTGTCATGGGTGATTTTAATCTGCATATTGACTGGACAAGTCAGATTGGCAGGGGCAACATGGGAGATGAATTTGTAGAGTTCATCAGGGATTGTTTCTTAGAGCAATACGTTGCAGAACCTACCTGGGAACAGACTATTTTAGATCTCGTAATGTGTGATGAGGTGGGATTAATAAGAGATATCATAGTTAAGGATCCTCTGGGGGGTAGTGATCACAACATGGTAGAATTTCAAATTCAGTTTGAGGGGGTACAACTCAGGTCTCACACCAGTGTCCTTAACTTAAATAGGAGCAATTACAGATGTACAAAGAAAGAGTTGTGTAAAGCGGGCTGGGAAAATAGACTAAGGGGAAGGTCAGTGGATGAGCTGTGGCTGACATTTAAGCAGATATTTCATAACGCTCAGCAAAAATTTATCCCAGTCAAAAAGAAGGACTCAATGAGAAGGATGAACTGCCTGTGGTTAACAAAGATGGTCAAGGAGAGAATCCAATCAAAAACTAAGGCATACAAAGCGGCGAAAACTAGTGGTAGACTGGAGGATTGGGAATTTTTTAGGAACCAGCAGCGGAGACTAAAAAGCTAATGAAGAGGGACAAAATTGATTATGAAAGTAAATTGGCAAGAAATATAAAAACAAACAGCAAGAGCTTCTATAGGTATGTAAAAAGAGAGAGAGTAGCTAAAGTGAGTGTGGGACCCTTGGAGGATGCGACTGGAGAATTTATAATGAGGAACATGGAAATGGCAGGTAATTTAAATCTATATTTAGCATTGGTCTTCATGGTGGTGGACACTATAAACATCCCAATGATATCAGATAAGCAAGGAGGAATAGGAGGAAAGATCTTGTAACAGTCTCTCTGACAAGGGACAAAGTATTTGACAAACTAATGGGACTAAAGGCAGACAAGTCACCAGGACCTGCATCCAAGGGTTTTAAAGGAATTGGCTGCAGAGATAGTGGAGGCATTGGTCGAAATATTGGAGAACTCACTGGATTCCAGGAGGGTACCAGCAGATTGGAAAACTGCTAATGTGACGCCCCTGTTCAAGAGGGGAGGGAGACAAAAAGTAGGAAACTATCGGCCAGTCAGCCTAACATCTGTCATTGGGAAAATGCTAGAGTCCGTTATTAAGGAAGAAATAGCAGGACATTTAGAAAAGCTTAACACAATCAAACAGAGTCAACATGGTTTGTGAAAGGGAAATCATGTTTGACAAATTTGCTAGAATTCTTTGAAGATATAACAAGCAGAGTTGATAAAGGGGAACCGGTAGATGTCGTGTATTTGGATTTCCAAAAAGCATTCGATAAGGTGCCACATAAAAGATTATTGCACAAGATAGGAGCTCGTGGTATTGGGGGTAATGTATTAGCACGCAGGATTGGTTAACACACAGAAGACAGAGAGTCGGGATTAATAGGTCTTTTTCAGGTTGGAAAGACGTAACTAGTGGGAGTGCCACAAGGATCAGTCCATGGGCCTCAATTATTTACTATCTATATTAATGACTTGGAGGAGGGGGCAGAGTGTAATGTATCCAAATTTGCTGATGATACAAAAATAGGTGGGAGGGCATGATGTGATGAGGACATAAGGAATCTGCAAGGGGATATAGACAGGTTGAGTGAGTGGGCAAAAACCTGGCAGATGGAGTTTAATGTAGGAAAGTGTGTGGTCATGCACTTTGGTAGAAAGAATCAAAAGGCAGACTATTATTTAAATGGGGAGACACTCCAAAAATGTGCAGCACAGAGGGATCTGGGTGTTCCTGTGCATGAAACACACAAAGTTCCCATGTAGGTGCAGCAAGTAATTAAGAAGGTAAATGGAATTTGGCCTGAATTGCTAGGGGGTTGGAGTTTAAAAATAGGGAAGTCTTGTTACAACTGTACAGGGTGTTATTGAGGCCGCACCTGGAGCACTGTGTACAGTTTTGGTCCCCATATTTAAGAAAGGATATACTGGCATTGGAGGCAGTTCAAAAGAGATTCACTAGGCTGAACCCTGGGATGAAGGGGTTGACTTATCAAGAATGGCTAAACAAGTTAGACCTTTATTCATTAGAGTTTAGAAGAATGAGGGGTGATCTTATTGAAACGTACAAGATTCTGAGGGGGCTTGACAGGGTAGATGTTGAGAAGATGTTTCCATTAGTGGGGGAATCTCGAACTAGGGGACATAGTTACAGAATAAGGGGGAAACTCATTTAAAACTGAGATGCGAAGGAATTTCTTCTCTCAGAGGGTAGTGAGTGTCTGGAATTCTCTACCCCAGAGAGTTGTGGAGGTTAGATCACTGAAAGTATTTAAAGAGGAGGTAGGTAGATTTTTGAAATATTGGGGAGTAGAGGGCTATGAGGAGCTGGCACAAAAGAGGAGTTGAGGCCTGGGGCAGATCAGCCATAATCTTATTGAATGGTGGGGTAGGCCTGAGGGGCTGAATGGCCTACTCCTGCTCCTATTTCTTATGTTCTTATGTTTCTGTGTCAGTGTGTATAATGCTGTGTTTGTATTTGTGTCTGAGTCAGTGTGTACAGGGCTGTATTGTGCTTGTCTATGTGCCTGTGTCAGTGTGTACAGGACTATGTTTGTGCCTGTATCTGTGTCTGTGTCTGTGTCACTGTGTATGGGGCTGTGATTGTTTCTGCATATGTGCCTGTGTCAGTGCGTACAGGCTGTGTTTGTGTATGTGTCTGTGTCAGTGTGTACAGGCTGTGTTTGTGTATGTGTCTGTGTCAGTGTGTACAGGCTGTGTTTGTGTATGTGTCTGTGCCAGTGTGTACAGGCTGTGTTTGTGTATGTGTCTGTGTCAGTGTGTACAGGCTGTGTTTGCGTATGTGTCTGTGTCAGTGTGTACAGGCTGCGTTTGCGTATGTGTCTGTGTCAGTGTGTACAGGCTGTGTTTGTGTATGTGTCTGTGTCAGTGTATACAAGCTGTGTTTGTGTTTGTGTCTGTGTCAGTGTGTACAGGCTGTGTTTGTATATGTGTCTGTGTCAGTGTATACAGGCTGTGTCTGTATATGTGTCTGTGTAAGTGTGTACAGGCTGTGTTTGTATATGTGTCTGTGTCAGTGTTTACAGGCTGTGTCTGTATATGTGTCTGTGTCAGTATGTACAGGCTGTGTTTGTGATTGTGCCTGTGTCAGTGTGTACAGGCTGTGTCTGTATATGTGTCTGTGTCAGTGTGTACAGGCTGTGCTTGTGTATGTGTCTGTGTTAGTGTGTACAGCCTGTGTTTGTATATGTGTCTGTGTCAGTGTGTACAGGCTGTGTCTGTATATGTGTCTGTGTCAGTGTGTACAGGCTGTGCTTGTATCTTTGTCTGTGTCAGTGTGTATGGGGCTGTGTTTGTTTCTGCATATGTGCCTGTGTCAGGGTGTACAGGCTGTGTTTGTGTATGTGTCTGTGTCAGTGTGTACAGGCTGTGTTTGTGTATGTGTCTGTGTCAGTGTGTACAGGCTGTGCTTGCGTATGTGTCTGTGTCAGTGTGTACAGGCTGTGTTTGTGTATGTGTCTGTTTCAGTGTGTACAGGCTGTGTTTGTATATGTGTCTGTGTCAGTGTATACAAGCTGTGTTTGTGTATGTGTCTGTCAGTGTGTACAGGCTGTGTTTGTATATGTGTCTGTGTCAGTGTGTACAGGCTGTGTTTGTATATGTGTCTGTGTCAGTGTATACAAGCTGTGTTTGTGTATGTGTCTGTCAGTGTGTACAGGCTGTGTTTGTATATGTGTCTGTGTCAGTGTGTACAGGCTGTGTTTGTATATGTGTCTGTGTCAGTGTATACAAGCTGTGTTTGTGTATGTGTCTGTCAGTGTGTACAGGCTGTGTTTGTATATATGTCTGTGTCAGAGTGTACAGGCTGTGTCTGTATATGTGTCTGTGTCAGTGTATACAAGCTGTGTTTGTGTATGTGTCTGTCAGTGTGTACAGGCTGTGTCTGTATATGTGTCTGTGTCAGTGTGTACAGGCTGTGTTTGTATATGTGTCTGTGTCAGTGTATACAAGCTGTGTTTGTGTATGTGTCTGTCAGTGTGTACAGGCTGTGTTTGTATATATGTCTGTGTCAGAGTGTACAGGCTGTGTCTGTATATGTGTCTGTGTCAGTGTATACAAGCTGTGTTTGTGTATGTGTCTGTCAGTGTGTACAGGCTGTGTCTGTATATGTGTCTGTGTCAGTGTGTACAGGCTGTGTTTGTGTCTGTGTCAGTGTATACAGGCTGTGTCTGTATATGTGTCTGTGTCAGTGTGTACAGGCTGTGTTTGTGATTGTGCCTGTGTCAGTGTGTACAGGCTGTGTTTGTGTCTGTGTCAGTGTGTACAGGCTGTGTCTGTATATGTGTCTGTGTCAGTGTGTACAGGCTGTGCTTGTGTATGTGTCTGTGTTAGTGTGTACAGCCTGTGTTTGTATATGTGTCTGTGTCAGTGTGTACAGGCTGTGTCTGTATATGTGTCTGTGTCAGTGTGTACAGGCTGTGTTTGTGTATGTGTCTGTGTCAGTGTGTACAGGCTGTGTCTGTATATGTGTGTCTGTCAGTGTGTACAGGCTGTGTATGTGTCTGTGTCAGTGTGTACAGGCTGTGTTTGTGTATGTGTCTGTGTCAGTGTGTATAGGCTGTGTTTGCGTATGTGTCTGTGTCAGTTTGTACAGGCTGTGTTTGTGTATGTGTCTGTGTCAGTGTGTACAGGCTGTGTTTGTGTATGTGTCTGTGTCAGTGTGTACAGGCTGTGTTTGCGTATGTGTCTGTGTCAGTGTGTACAGGCTGTGTTTGTGTATGTGTCTGTGTCAGTGTATACAAGCTGTGTTTGTGTATGTGTCTGTGTCAGTGTGTACAGGCTGTGTCTGTATATGTGTCTGTGTCAGTGTGTACAGGCTGTGTTTGTATATGTGTCTGTGTCAGTGTGTACAGGCTGTGTCTGTATATGTGTCTGTGTCAGTGTGTACAGGCTGTGTTTGTGTATGTGTCTGTTTCAGTTTGTACAGGCTGTGTTTGTGTCTGTATACGTGTGTGTCAGTGTGTACAGGCTGTGTTTGTGTAAGTGTCTGTGTCAGTGTATACAGGCTGTGTCTGTATATGTGTCTGTGTCAGAGTGTATAGGCTGTGTTTGTGTAAGTGTCAGTTTCAGTGTATACAGGCTGTGTCTGTGTATGTGTCTGTGTCAGTGTATACAGGCTGTGTCTGTATATGTGTCAGTGTCAGTGTGTACAGGCTGTGTTTGTGCATGTGTCTGTGTCAGTGTATACAGGCTGTGTTTTTATATGTGTCGGTGTCAGTGTGTACAGGCTGTGTTTGTGTATGTGTCTGTATCAGTGTGTACAGGCTGTGTCTGTATATGTGTCGGCGTCAGTGTGTACAGTCTGTGTTTGTGTATGTGTCTGTGTCAGTGTGTACAGGCTGTGTCTGTATATGTGTCGGTGTCAGTGTGTACAGGCTATTTTTGTGTATGTGTCGGTGTCAGTGTATACAGGCTGTGTCTGCATATGTGTCTGTGTCAGTGTGTACAGGCTGTGTCTGTATACGTGTCTGTGTCAGTGTGTACAGGCTGTGTTTGTGTATGTGTCCGTGTTAGTGTGTACAGGCTGTGTTTGTGTATGTGTCGGTGTCAGTGTGTACAGGCTGTGTTTGTGTAAGTGTCAGTTTCAGTGTATACAGGCTGTGTCTGTGTATGTGTCTGTGTCAGTGTATACAGGCTGTGTTTGTGTATGTGTCTGTATCAGTGTGTACAGGCTGTGTCTGTATATGTGTCGGCGTCAGTGTGTAAGTCTGTGTTTGTGTATGTGTCTGTATCAGTGTGTACAGGCTGTGTCTGTATATGTGTCGGTGTCAGTATGTACAGGCTGTGTTTGTGATTGTGCCTGTGTCAGTGTGTACAGGCTGTGTCTGTATATGTGTCAGTGTCAGTGTGTACAGGCTGTGTTTGTTTATGTGTCGGTGTCAGTGTGTACAGGCTGTGTTTGTGTATGTGTCTGTGTCAGTGTGTACAGGCTGTGTTTGTGTATGTGTCTGTATCAGTGTGTATAGGCTGTGTCTGTATATGTGTCGGTGTCAGTGTGTACAGGCTGTGTTTGTGTATGTTTCGGTGTCAGTGTGTACAGACTGTGTTTGTGTATGTGTCGGTGTCAGTGTGTACAGGCTGTGTCTGTATATGTGTCTGTGTCAGTGTGTACAGGCTGTGTCTGTATATGTGTCTGTGTCAGTGTGTACAGGCTGTGTTTGTGTATGTGTCCGTGTTAGTGTGTACAGGCTGTGTTTGTGTATGTGTCTGTATCAGTGTGTACAGGCTGTGTTTGTATATGTGTCTGTATCAGTGTGTACAGGCTGTGTTTGTTTATGTGTCAGTGTCAGTGTGTATAGGCTGTGTTTGTGTATGTGTCTGTATCAGTGTGTATAGGCTGTGTTTGTTTATGTGTCGGTGTCAGTGTGTACAGGCTGTGTCTGTATATGTGTCTGTATCAGTGTGTACAGGCTGTGTTTGTTTATGTGTCGGTGTCAGTGTGTACAGGCTGTGTCTGTATATGTGTCAGTGTCAGTGTGTACAGGCTGTGTTTGTGTATGTGTCGGTGTCAGTGTGTACAAGCTGTGTTTGTGTATGTGTCGGTGTCAGTGTGTACAGGCTGTGTTTGTCCCTCACTAACACTCTCACTATCTGCTGTTGTATTTGTAGTGCTGCTGATTCTGCAGAGCTGTGCGTATACGATGTTGCTGCTCAGACCCTTCTAAGTTCCTCGATCTGTGCCTATTTAGCAAACAGATGTGAAGAGCAGGACCTGCAACTGGTGAAGGAGGGGCAATGTGAGGAGTCTGACCTGCTGTGGGCAGCAGAGCGAGCTCTTCTGTCCCTCTCCAGCTCCAAGAGGGAGCTCTGTTCATTCCTGGACTCATGTTATGACTGGGAGAGGTGTAAAGGTAATGGTGATGATTGCTACTCCCTTGTGCCTGGATGATCTGTATACCGGAGAGTGGCCCCTCTGGTGGGTGTCGGGGGGGATGCGCAAGCTGGGTGCTGATGTTTCAGTTCCGCCCTCCTCCCTCTCTATGTGAAGTCTATAGGGTAGATGTGTGTTGACTCCATTCTGCACCAACCCCCAGAAGTATCTCAAGCAGCTTGGCTCTATTGGTAACACAGTGCCTCATGTACTCCCTCCCCTCAGTGACCTTCCTGTTTAACAGCCTCTTCCTGAGCATTCCTTGCTGTAACATGCTGGAGATTCTCCACACTCGCTGGCCACAGATTCAGAGTGTTCATCCTATACCCACCGTAGCATTATCACGGCCACAGCATGATTGGATTTTGATTCCAATACCTCGTATTGAAATTCACAACAGAATCACAGTGCAGAAGAGGCACTTTGGCCCATTGACATGTGAGAAACGCCTGACCTACCTACCTAATCTCATTTACCAGCACTTGGCCCATAGCCTTGAATGTTATGACGTGCCAAGTGCTCATCCAGGTACTTTTTAAAGGATGTGAGGCAACCCGCCTCCACCACCCTCCCAGGCAATGCATTCCAGACCGTCACCACCCTCTGGGTAAAAAGGCTTTTCCTCACATCCCCCCTAAACCTCCTGCCCCTCACCTTGAACTTATGTCATCTAAGGGGAACAGCTGCTCCCTATCCACCCTGTTCATGCCCCTCATAATCTTGTACACGTCGATCAGGTTGCCCCTCAGTCTTATCTGCTCCAATGAAAACAACCCAAGTCTATCCAACCTCTCTTCATAACTTAAATGTTTCATCCCAGGCAACATCCTGGTGAATCTCCTCTGCACCCACTCCAGTGCAATCACATCCTTCCTATAATGTGGCGACCAGAACTGCACACAGTACTCCAGCTGTGGCCTCACCAAGGTTCTATACAACTCCAACATGACCTCCCTACTTTTGTAATCTATGCCTCGATTGATAAAGGCAAGTGTCCCATATGCCTTTTTCACCGCCCCACTAACATGCCCCTCTGCCTTCACAGATCTATGGACACACACGCCAAGGTCCCTTTGTTCCTCAGAACTTCCTAGTGTCATGCCGTTCATTGAATACTTCCTTGTCAAATTACTCCTTCCAAAGTGTATCACCTCACACTTTTCAGGGTTAAATTCCATCTGCCACTTATCTGCCCATTTGACCATCCCATCTATATATTCCTGTAGCCCAAGACACTCAACCTCACTGTTAACCACCCGGCCAATCTTTGTGTCATCTGCAAACTTACTAATCCTACCCCCCACATAGTCATCTATGTTGTTTATATAAATGACAAATAATAGGGGACCCAGCACAGATCCCTGTGGTGCGCCACTGGACACTGGCTTCCAGTCACTAAAGCATCCTTCTGTCATCACCCTCTGTCTCCTACAACTAAGCCAATTTTGAATCCACCTTATCAAATTACCCTGTAACCCATGTGCATTTGCCTTCTTTATAAGTCTCCCATGTGGGACCTTGTCAAAGGCTTTGCTGAAATCCATATAAACTACATCAACTATACTACCCTCATCTACACACCTGGTCACCTCCTCAAAAAATTCAATCAAATTTGTTAGGCATCACCTCCCTCTCACAAAGCCATGCTGACTATCCCTGATCAAACTTTGTCTCTCCAAGTGGAGAAAGATTCTCTCCTTCAGAACTTTCTCCAATAGTTTCCCTACCACTGACGTGAGACTCACTGGCCTGTAGTTCCCTGGCTTATCTCTACAACCCTTCTTAAATAGCAGAACCACATTAGCTGTTCTCCAATCCTCTGGCACCTCCCCTGTGACCAGAGAGGAATTAAAATTTGGGTCAGAGCCCCTGCGACCTCCTCCTTGCCTCCCTCGGCAGCTTGGCGCACAAATCATCCAGAACTGGAGATTTGTTCACTTTTAAGCCTGCCAACACCTCCAATACCTTGTCACTCCCTATATCAATTTGCTTAAGAACCTCGCAGTCTCTCTCTCCGAGTTTGATACCTTCATCCTCATTCTCTTAGGTGAAGACGGATGTGAAGTATTCATTCAACACTCTAGTGATGTCCTCTGGCTCTACCCATAGATTGCCCCCTTGGTCCCTTGTGGGCCCTACTCTTTCCCTGGTTATCCTCTTCCCATTGATATACTTATAGAATATCTTGGGATTTTCCCTACTTTTACCAGCCAGAGCTTTCTCATATCCCCTCTTTGCTCTCCTAATTGTTTTCTTAAGCTCCACCCTGCACTTTCTGTACTCCACTAATGCCTCTGCTGATTTGCTTCCCTTGTACCTGCTAAAAGCCTCTCTTTTCCTTCTCATCGTAACCTGAATATCTCTGGTCATCCATGGTTCTCTGGGCTTGTTACTTCTTCCTATCACCCTAGAGGGAATGTACCCTCCCCGTTTCCTTTTTGAACACTGCCCACTGTTCCTCTGTAGATTTCCCCACAAGTAACTGTTCCCAGTCTACCTTGGCCAGATCCTGCCTTATTTTACTAAAACCAACTCTCCCCAATTCAAAACATTTTTTTGCAACTTGTCGATTTCTTTGTCCATAACAAACTTAAACTGTACCATGTTGTGGTCACTATCACTAAAATGCT
The DNA here is from genome assembly GCF_964194155.1 of Cetorhinus maximus. Taxonomy (NCBI): domain Eukaryota; kingdom Metazoa; phylum Chordata; class Chondrichthyes; order Lamniformes; family Cetorhinidae; genus Cetorhinus; species Cetorhinus maximus. Next base: position 4,350,082 of record NC_135880.1, on the reverse strand, counting down.
CACCCACCACCGCCTCAGCCACCTGTCCAGCTTCATTCCCCAGAATTAGGTCCAGCACTGCGCCGTCCCTTGTTGGACCCTCTACATATTGACCTAAAAAGTTCTCCTGTACACATTTCAAGAAATCCACTCCATCCAAGCCCTTAACACTATGTCTATCCCAATTAATGTTGGGAAAGTTGAAATCACCTAATATAATTACCCTATTGTTATTGTTTTTACACAACTCCACAAATTGTGCACATATTTGCTCCTCAATTTCCCGCTGACTATCTGGGGGTCTATAATAAACACCTAATAATGTGGCTGCCCCTTTTTTATTCTTAAGCTCTACCCACAAAGCTTCATTCGTTGCCCCCTCCAAGATATCATCTCTCCTCACTACAGTGACTGACTCCTTAACTAATAATGCAATGCCCCCTCCTCTTTTACCCACTCCCCTGTCTCACCTGAAGATTCTATATCCCGGAATGTTGAGCTGCCAATCCTGCCCCTCCCTCAACCACGTCTCAGTGATGGCTATTATATCACAATTCCACATGTCAATCCTCACCCTTAACTCATCCGTTTTCCCTGTAATACTCCTGGCATTAAAGTAGAGGCCATTCAGCCTTGCCTTACTCCCTTGAAACTTATTGCAGCTGTAGTCCCTCTGACTTGATTGTTTTACTGTATTACGAAGTGTCCCTATTCTGCTAACATTCTGTGTCCCCTCCCACTGCCGAATTAGTTTAAACTCCTCCCAACAGCACTAGCAAACCCGCCCGCAAGGATGTTAGTCCCGCTCTGGTTCAGATGTAGACCATCCCACTTGTACAGATCCCACCTTCCCCAGAAACAGTCCCAGTGATCCAGGAATCTAAAACCCTCCCTCCTGCACCAACTCTTAAACCACATATTCATCTGTGCTATTCTCCTATTTCTGAGCTCGTTAGCACGTGGCACTGGGAGTAATCCAGAGCTTACAACCCGAGAGGTCTTGCTTTTTCGTCTACTGCCTAACTCCCTGAATTCTTGATGCAAGACCTCATCCCTCTTTCTACCTATGTCATTGGTACCAACATGTACCATGACCTCTGCCTTATCCCCCTCCCCCTTCAGAATGCCCTGCAGCCGTTCAGTGACATCCCGGACCCTGGCACCAGGGAGGCATATCCCAAACACTCCGGATATCCCAAAGCATTCACCAGCCAAGCAATTGTCACATTTGTCTCTGCTGTGATGTAGGAAGCACGGCTGTCAATTTGTGCACAGCAAGCTCCCACAAACAGTAAGGTGATAACGATCAGAGAATCTGTTTTTGTGATGTTGGTCGAGGGATAAATATTGGCCAGGACAACAGGAATAACTCCCCTGCTCTTCTTTGAAATAGTGCTATGGGATCTTTTATATCCACCTGAGAGGGCAGACAGAGCCACTGTTTAATTTCATATGTGAAACAAAGCACCTCCAACAGTATAGCACTCCCTCCATACTGCGCTGGAATGTTAGCCTAGATTTTTGTATCCAGGTTTCTGGGCTGGGTCTTGAACCTCCAACCTTCTGAGTCAAAGATACGAGTGCCACCCACCGAGCCACAGATGATACATCAATTGGGGGTCCAGTACAGTTGGTGCTGTCTTTTTTCAACTTTCTACATTAGCAGGAGTGAGGTGCAGCAAAGTTCCTGTCTCGTTCTAACACTGATCTTTCATTCCCCTTTATCTTCCCTTTCCCTTCCCCTCAGCGTCGAAATGCACATGCCTGCTCCCCAATCAATGCCCTCGGGAAGATCCGAAGGATTATTGTGTTGTTTTCCGGTCCAAGGAGATGAGAGTCAGCCTTTGTATGCTGGGAGCGATGAAATGCAAGAAGATTAATTTTCAAATGTGTACACCCTCTTAGACAACTCCCCAGACCCCTGTGCATTGAGGATTTCAACTGTGCATCAGTTATATCACAGGATGAGAGACCTTGCAAAGTTATAGGAACATAGAAACACAAGGAGACCATTGGGCACCCTCAAGCCTGTTCCACCAGCAAAATATATAGCAAAACATGTCTTCCTATCATTACTGTACTGCATATTTGTACTGAACGGTCTACTATCTGTTTAAAGTACGATTTTTACTTCAAAATAAACTACAGGTTGAGATTCTAAAGCATCACAATAGTTTGTGAACTATTTGCTGTGACCATGGGGGACCTGGTTGGTTTGGGAATGTACCATGAGCTGAAATCTTCACTGTAGAAACTGAGGAAGGTGCATCACTGTCAAACACTCCTTGGTCCATCAGTCCAACTCCAGACTCTGTTGGAAATAGCTTACCAAACTCTGAAAAAAACAACTTATATGTATACAGCGCCTCTGACATGATGAAATGTCCCGAGGTCCTTCACAGGAGCAGTATAAAACAAAGCGATACCGAGACACTGGAGGGAATATTGGGTCCGATGATCAAAAGCTTGGTCAAAGAGGTGGTGTTAAGGAATAAAAAAACCAGAACGTGCTGGGAAGACTCAGCAGGTTTGGCAGCACCCGTGGAGAGAGAAGAACAGAGTTAAACATTTCGAGTCCCTATAAGTCTTTTTTCACAGGTAGGCTTTAAGGAGCGTCTTAAAGGAGGAAAGCAAGAGTAGAGAGGTGGAGAGGCGTAAGGAGGGACTTCCAGAGCCTGGGTCCAGGTAGCTGAGGGCACAGCCGCCAATGGTGGGGCAATTAAAATCGGGGATGCACCAGAGGCCGGAATTAGTGGGGCACAGAGATCTCAGAGGGTTGTGGGGCTGGAGGAGATTACTGAGGTATGGTGGGGCAAGGCCGTGGGGGATTTGAAATCAAGTATAAATAAGAAATGTAATTGATTCCAGAGCGTGTGCTGATTGCAAACATAAAATCAACATTCATTCCCTTAAAATCTTGCATTCTTAAATATCTCCTAGTATTCTGGTCCAATGGAAACTGCCCCACGACCTTTGACCCCCCCCCCACCCAACTCACATTGTAGAAGCTGGTTTCAGTTTATCTAATGCCTGCGCTTTGTTGCTGTGTCACCTTAACTCTACACAACACAGTCGTACCCGGCACCCAGATCAATTAGTTACCTCCTGGAATCTATGTTCTATCCTCTGAAATGCTTTCAATAAGCTCACCGAGGCTCCTTCGACAGCACCTTCAGAACTCATGACCACAACCATCTAGAAGGACAAGGGCAGCAGATAGACGGGAACACCACCACCTGGAAGTTCCCCTCCAAGTCACTCACCATCCTGACTTGGAAATATATCGGCTGTTCCTTCACTGTCGCTGGGTCAAAATCCTGGAACCCCCTCCCTATCAGCACTGTGGGTGTACCTACACCACATGGACTGCAGCGGCTCAAGAAGGCAGCTCACCACCGCCTTCTCAAGGGGCAATTAGGGATGGGCAATAAATGCTGGCCCAGCCAGCGAAGCCCAGATCCTGTGAGCAAATGAAATGCAGCTCGCCATCAACGGCCAAGATGCCTCTCTTGCTTCTGTCCTGTAATCCGGAATTTAATTAATTTACATTTCCTTCTCTACTCTACGTACCTTGGACTTTTCCTTGTTAAATGCCATTTGCCCCCACTGGCCCCTCAACCAAGCATGTCCATCTCCACACTGTTTGGACCACATGATGTTGAGTGTGAACTCATGTGGATTCACTCTGTTCAAAGATGATTCCTAGACGCTGTGATCATTGTGATTCTCTAACCTCTTCCTAGGCAGCTTCTGTTAACTATGAGCCAACACCACTGTGACCGGGGGCGGAATCGTCCCAGATTTGCACTAAGTGCGGTAGCGGGCAGGACCAACAGCGTTTACCCACCGTCCACAATGGAGGCTTCTCACGCCGTATCGTCCCAATCCTGCTGCGTACGTTATGCGTTCCCGGGATACACGCCATTTCGATGGCGAGGGGGCCCCGATTTGCCCGCCACACTGTCCCTCGCCGCTTCACCGCGCCTCTCAGCGCTTCCAGCCCAGGGCTGCTACAAATAAAACACGGCCCCGAAAGGGAAGACAACTACAGCCCTCAGGCTTAGTGACACGTTCCTCGGGTGCCTTTTGGACGCTCGGACAGGAAACGTTAACTCTGTTTCTCTCTCCACAGACGCAGCCAGACCGGCTGAGTTTTGCCAGCACTTTCTGAGATTAAGCTGGGCTGTTCGCTAGCTCGGTGTCGCATTTGATCCCAAAATTAGTTTCTGACCTCATATTCGTGTCATGACTAAGGCAGCCTATTTCCACTCGGTACATCCCCTGAGTTCACCCCTGGCTCAGCTCATCAGCTGCTGAAACCCTCGTCCGCTCCTTCGTTCCCTCTGGACTCGATTATTCCAACACACTCCTGGCTCCTCTCCCACATTCTACCCTCCATAAACTTGAGGTCATCCAAAACTCTGCTGCCTGTGTCCTAACTCACAGAAAGTCCCGTTTCCCCTCTCACCCCTCTGCTCACTGACCTTCATTGGCTCCCAGTCAAACAACGCCCTAATTTTAAAATCCTCATCCTTTGTTTTCAAATCCCTCCATGGCCTCGCCCCTCCCTATCTGTGTGATCTCAACCCTCTGAGATCTCAGCGCTCATCTGATTCTGGTGTCATCACTGTGCATCATCTGTGCATCACTGATTTTAATCACTCCACCATTGGTGGCTGTACCTTCAGTTACATGGGCCACAAGCTCTGAACTTCCCTCTGCACACCTCTCTGCCTCCGTACCTCACTTTGCTCCTTTCAAACACTCCTTAAAACCCAGATCTTTGACCAAGCTTTTGGTCATCTTTCCTACTGTCTCCTCATGCGTCTCAATGTCACACTTTGTTTTATTATATTCCTTTGGAAATGCCCTGGGACATTTTATTGTGCTAAAGACACTATATAAATATAAACTGTTGTTGTTTTGAAGTGTAGTCACTGTTGTGATGTAGGAAACAAAGCAGCCAATTTGTGCACAGCAAGATCCCACAAGCAGCCATGTTTCACGACCAAATAAGTGATTTTAGTTGATGGATAAATATTGGCCAGGACACCAGGCAGAACTCCCCTACTCTTCTCTATGAAATAGTGTTCCCGAAGCTCTTACATCCACACGGGAGGGCAGATGGGGGTCTCAGTTCAATGCCTTATCTGAAAGACAATACCTCCGCCAGTGCAGCACTCCCTCAGCACTGCACTCAAATTTCAGTCATGATTTTCGTGCGCAAGTGTCTGGGGTGGGATTTGAACATACGACCTTCTGACTCTGAGGTGAGTGTGTTACCCACTGAGTCACAGCTGTACAATCATCTCGCTCCTAACTGAGGCCGGATATGGCTGTGAGCTGCGAGGTTCTGAACGCACTGTTACAACTGATCCCGGGGTGAGGCCCCCCCCAGATTGTTAACTTCCTGACCGGGGACCCCAACTTTGTTTTGCTCCCTGGGTGAGGAGGAATGAACTGGCTCCCCTTCTTCATTCAACCCCCACGGCTGATCACAACAAGGCTAATTTAAAAGGGATCCCTTCCCCCCATTGATACCTTTTCCCAGCCCAAATATATTTATGTTTTATAAGGAGCCAATTTAACCAGGTTATCTTGAGTCAAAGAAAAGAAGAGTGAGTTTATTCGTTACTAAAAACCCGAGAAAAATAGAATAGAAACGCAACACACACACACACACAGACAGGTCAGAAATGAGAAGTTGAGTCCAAATAAAAGTTGAAGAAGATATACGAATCAGTCTTTGGCTTGTCCGTGAGGGGTAGATGGTGAAACGTTGCGGCCGTTAAGTTGGGCGATTCCGGTGGAGCTGAGTTTGGCGGTTTATCGGTCGGTTTGGAGACACTGGGTTCTGCAAGTTGGCTGAAGAAGCCGTCCTGTTTCCTTTATGATTGCGGTTTGGCTGAGCCTTGCCCCCAGCAACAGGGAGAGGGAGAGAGACTTGGCCTGCAGCCGCAGGAGCGACTAGTTGGTCTTCCTGTGCTGTCACTCTCACAGCGCACTAACGCACCAGCACTACTCTACAGCTAGCCTTTTAACCTACTTTACCCTGTGTATTCCTGCAGGGGAAAAAAAAAACACTTTGTGCCCCCGAGAGTCTGGTTTTTTTTTAGATCTCCGACCATTTCGCACATTCTGAGATATGAATCAACAGGAGATGGATTTTTGGATATCTTCTGAGATGTGCAAATCAGCCTTTTGTCTCTGCAACCACAGGAGATTAAAGTTCAGTCTTTTGCATTTTTCCTCTCTCCCTTTAAAGTGTCTCTGCTTGAAGAAGGCCACGACACCTTCTCAGGTGTGACATTCCATGTTCTCTCAGAACAGGTCTCTCAGTATCATCCACATGGGAATTTTCCAGAAAGCGGTCACTTTACATTATCAGCCGTCTCTTGCTCAGTGTCCTTGCTTGTATTTCTTTAAAAACACACACACATCTCCCTTAAAAAGTTCAATATGCTCATAAGTAATTGGTGACAGTAATCGGCTTTCCTTGACCACACACGTGCCAGGAGCAAGGCCAGCCAAGAACTTTTCTTGGAGGTGGCTTCCTAATTGGTCGCCTCAGCTCTCCCTGTCCTATCAGAGGTGGCTGAAGGAGTCCCAACGCTGTTGGACCAATCAGAGGGCTGGCAGCTCGGGAGATTTGCGGGCCACACCTGGAGAAGACTGAGGGGTGACCTGATCGAGGTGTACAAGATTATGAGGGGCATGGACAGGGTGGATAGGGAGCAGCTGTTCCCCTTAGTTAAAGGGTCAGTCACAAGGGGGCACAAGTTCAAGGTGAGGGGCAGGAGGTTTAGGGGGGGATGTGAGGAAAATCTTTTTTACCCAGAGGGTGGTGACGGTCTGGAATGCGCTGCCTGGGAGGGTGGTGGAGGCGGGTTGCCTCACATCCTTTAAAAAGTACCTGGATGAGCACTTGGCACATCATAACATTCAAGGCTATGGGCCAAGTGCTGGTAAATGGGATTAGGCAGATAGGTCAGGTGTTTCTCACATGTCGGTGCAGACACGAAGGGCCGAAGGGCCTCTTCTGCACTGTGTGATTCTGGATAGCTGAGGCCTCGACACGGAGACGCCCCTGGGGTGCACAGGCAAATACAGAATTCAGAGGGGAGACGTCACTTGGCTTCTCGGGGAGGAGGGACATGCCTCTGGGTGGATCCCTGGCGCTGTGATTGAGGGATGGAGCCTCCTGCCCTGATGGTCTCTGGCCTGTCATGGGGACCCTGCCCCCATTGAGCCGCTGGTCCCCACCGGCAGCAGGAGTAGGGGAGTCACTCATAACCAGGAAAATGGTAGTGAGGCCACAAAATCGTCACGCATTAGGCTCTGAACTTGCCACCTCCATGGTGCCGGTCACATCCCAGGCCACATCTGGGAAAGGTGCCCGATGGTGGGAATGTGCTGGGGAGCCATCCTGATGTGGTTTGCTTCTATTTTCCTGGCAATCCAATCTTCCTCCTTGCATCTCTGCTCCCCCACTCCCCCCCTCCCCCCTCTCCCACCCCCCTCTCCCCCCTCTCCCCCCCTCCCCCTCTCCCCCCATCCCCCTTCCCCCTCCTCCTCCCCCTCTCCTCCCCCCTCCCCCTTTCCTCCCCCATCCCCCCCTCTCCCCCTCTCCTCCCCCCTGCTCCCGCCCCACTTCATCTCCAAGATCCAAACTTCAATCCAGAGCAAGGGGACAGCAAACTGACCGGCTCCATAGGCCAACTGGGCTTCCCACAGGCACAGATCAGCATCAGAGGCTGCACGTGGCACTCGATGCTCCACAGCACGGCCTGCGCATCATCATCACCGACACCGCGATTGCAACGGAGGCCGGTCACCAATCCCAGCACATCACTGCCAGTTACCACGGAGACTGCCAAACACACTCATCATGTGCCAATGTACCAGGATTGCCCCCATGAACTGGAACCCTGTGTACAGCTGGAGGGAGAGGTTGAAGGAGAGAGTGGGTAATTGGAAGGGGAGATTGGAGGAAGGAGAGTGGAGGAGTGGAGGGGAGAGTGGAGGTGGGAGGGGAGGAACGGAGGGGAGAGAGCGGGGGTGGGAGGGAGGTTGGAGGAGGGAGAGTGGAGGCGGGGGAGGAGAATAGAAGAGGGAGAATAGAGAAGGGAGGGGTAGAGTCAAGGGGTGAGGGTGGAGGAGGCAGAAGGTAGTGGAGGGGAGAGGGGAGGGGGAGGGTGGAGGGGAGGGGAGAATGGGGGATGGAGAGTGGAGGAGGGAGGGGAGTATAGAGGAGGGAGGGAGAGAGAGTGTAGTGAGAGTGGAAAGGAGGGAGAGTGGAGGGGAGTGAGAGTGGAGGGAGGGAGAGTGGAGGGGAGGGTGAGTGGAAGGAGGGAGAGTGGAGCAGAGGGAGAGAGGAGGGGGAGGGCAAATGGAACGGAGGGAGAGTGGAGCAGAGGGAGAGTGGAGGGGGAGGGCGAGTGGAACGGAGGGAGAGTGGAGCAGAGGGAGAGTGGAGGGGAGGGCGAGTGGATCAGAGGAAGAGTGGAGCAGAGGGAGAGTGGAGGGGAGGGTGAGTGGAATGGAGGGAGAGTGGAGCAGAGGGAGAATGGAGCAGAGGGACAGTGGAGGGAAGGGTGAGTGGAACGGAGGGAGAGTGGTGGGGAGGGCGAGTGGAATGGAGGGAGAGTGGAGCAGAGGGAGAATGGAGCAGAGGGAGAGTGTAGGGGAGGGAGAGTGGAGCAGAGGGAGAGTGGAGGGGGAGGGTGAGTGGAGGGGAGGGCGAGTGGAATGGAGGGGGAGGGGAGCAGAGGGAGAGTGGAGGGTGAGGGGAGCAGAGGGAGAGTGGAGGGTGAGGGGAGCAGAGGGAGAGTGGAGGGTGAGGGGAGCAGAGGGAGAGTGGAGGGTGAGGGGAGCAGAGGGAGAGTGGAGGGGGAGGGCAAGTGGAATGGAGGGGGAGGGGAGCAGAGGGAGAGTGGAGGGTGAGGGGAGCAGAGGGAGAGTGGAGGGTGAGGGGAGCAGAGGGAGAGTGGAGGGGAGGGGAGCAGAGGGAGAGTGGAGGGGGAAGGCGAGTGGAGTGGAGGGCGAGTGGAATGGAGGGAGAGTGGAGGGGGAGGGAGAGTGGAGGGGGAGGGCGAGTGGAATGGAGGGTGAGTGTAGCAGAGGGAGAGCGGAGGGGGAGGGGAGCAGAGGGAGAGTGGAGGGGGAAGGCGAGTGCAGCGGAGGGCGAGTGGAATGGAGGGAGAGTGAAGGGGGAGGGAGAGTGGAGGGGGAGGGCGAGGGGAGCAGAGGGCGAGTGGAATGGAGGGAGAGTGGAGCAGAGGGAGAGTGGAGGGGATTGGGTATCTCAGTTTGGAAACAGTGATAATGAGAGAGTTGGACGGTAACTCAGTGTCTGGGACACTCTCCCCGAGTGATGTGAATCTGCCTGTAATGGATTTATTTCGAAATGCAGATCTCCACATGGGGTGAAGAATTTCAGTCGAAGGTTCTGCTCCGAAGAGCGGGACAGAGACACTGGAACGGGCTTTGAGTTATTGCCTCTTTGCCAATGCTGAGCAGGAACATTCTCTCTGTAACTTCCAGGAAGATGTGTTTGGACTGGGGCCTGGGTTTGTTGATGGGAACCAGATGGAGAAGGTCAGGAGCGAGGGCTTCATGGGATATTCACCCTGATATCAGAAATATGTCAACAAGGAGAGTCTTTAAAGGGGATGTCAGCTATTTGCTTTTTTAAAGGCAATGTCAGTTATTTCTGACAACCAGTCACGCTGATATCGTGGATTATCGACACCAGCTAAAAGTGACATGTAATCATACACAGGGACTGCAGACAATAGGGAATGTGTCCAAACTTGCCCCTCTTTTCAAATACCCTGGATTTGGGGAGCCAAGGCGAGGCTTCGGCCAATCAGAGCTGACTTGCCAACCAATCAGCACCCTTTACTCCTGAGTATAGATATTCGGACTGCTTGAAATTTGGCATTCTTGCATTTGTCCTGATGAGTGTAAGATGAAAAGCTTCAGTCACATGTCTCTCTTTTCAGCATGATTCAACATCAGTCCTATTCTTTGTCCCTTCCACAAGCCTGAGCCTAGATAGGGTCAGCAGCTGTTTGACCATGGGAGGCTTCACAGTCAATGCTCACCCCAACGCCTCCCTGTCCAGCAGCAGCCAATGGATATTCAGCAGATGTGGGGGCCTCGGCTGATTGTTCCTCTCGCTTAGCTAGTGACACTGAGGCCAATTCCTGGGGCTACAACTGCACATGAGTTGAGAGCATCTAACTTAACCACCCCCAGGTTAAACCTAGGCTTTACCTGATCTGTGGAGCGGAGGAGGGAGGGAGAATGGAGGAGGGAGCGAGGAGAGGAGGGAGAGTGGAGGTGGGGGAGGGGAATGGAGGAGGGGAAATAGAGAAGGGAGGGGAGAGTCCCCTCAAACAGTGCGTTCAGCTGGTGAGCCACAGATGCCAGTTCATCCCCCACCCAGGAACAGGCCATTTCGGACACCGAGATAAAGGAGGTACAAAGGTAGTTTCAGGGGGTCAGGTCAAGCATTAGCTCGCGTGGACGCTCAGCCTGTCAAGTACATTCAAGGTTGAGATCAATAGATCCTTGGAATCTAGGGGAATCCAGGAATATGGAGATCAGGTGGGAAGGTGGATTTAAGGTAGGAGATCATCCATGCTTGTATTAAATGACAGAACAGGCTTGAGGGGCTGAATGGCCTACTCCAACTCCTATTTCTGATGTTTCTCAGGGCTGAAAGGCCTAGTGGTGGAATTCAGTTGACGTGTCTTAATTTCAGTCGGGAGCCCAGGGGATCCTCGGCTGGTCGGAGGTGACGGTAGATGGATGGGGGAGAGGAATTAAGGAGACAATTAGTAGGGTGAGAATAAGAGTCTGGAGTTCTCTTTGCCTTTGGCGATATTGCTGGTGTAATGAGCAGTTTCAGATGATGTGCACCAGCCCAGGGGGTGAGTTTGGGTCTCCCAATGCCCATCCCTCAGGCAAAACACCAGAAACAGACTGACTGCTCCTTTATCTCACTCTCCGTTTGTGGAGTCTTGCTGTGTGAAAAATGGCTGCTGTGTTTAGCCAGAAAACAATAGTGACTGCAAAAGTGCTTCACTGGCTGTTCTGAGGATGTGAAAGGCGCTATATAAATACAAGTCCTTTCCACAGTCTATTTTTATGTGGTCTGTACTCACTGATGCTCAAGAAAGAGGCTTTTGTAACATCAGGTCAGCCTAGCCCGGGGTCGGGTCAGTCCCGGGCCGGGGTCGGGTCAGTCCCGGGCCGGGGTCAGGGTTGGGGTCGGGTCACTAGGCAACCCCTCTCCTCACCCGCACAGGGTGTGCTCAGCGCTTCCGGGCCTGCGACACACTGGACGGGCCTTCATGGGCACACCCACCTAAACTGGCAGCACCCAGCCGATCACAGGCAGCACCCAGCCGGTGCCCCCCCCAACCCTGCTCAATGCCCCCAACAGGGAGAAAATCCTCCCCACTGTTCCACACTTCACCTGGGTTGGGTGACACATTTCACTCCTTCTTTGAAAACAATCGAGTCTGGTTTATTTATGTTCTAAAACTTCCCCCATGTTTACAACAAAGCCTTCAGACCAGCTGCCTTTAATCCAATTTAGACACACACACTCACAGATATACAGACATACAGACACACACACACATACATACGGACACACACACATACATACAGACACACACACATACATACAGACACACACATACACACACACATACATGCAGACACACATACACATACATACAGACACACACACATACATACAGACACACAGACACAAACACACACACACACACACATACACACACATATACACAAACACATACATACAGACACACACAGACACAAACACACACACATACAGACACAAACACACACATACAGACACACAGACCCACACACACATACACACACACACACACACAGACACAAACACACACAGACATACAGACACAAACACACACACACACATACAGATACAAACACACACACACAGACACACACACACATACAGACACAAACACACACACACAGACACACACACACACATACAGACAAAAACACACACACATACAGGCAGAAACACACACATACAGACACAAACACACACACATACAGACACAAACACACACATACAGACACACACACACACATACAGACACAAACACACACACATACAGACACAAACACACACACACACAGACACAAACACACACATACAGACACACAGACCCACACACACACATACAGACACACACACATACACACACAGACACAAACACACACACACATACAGACACAAACACACACACACAGACACACACACACACACATGCAGACACAAACACACACACAGACACACACACACACACACACACAGACACACACACACACACACACACACATACAGACACAAACACACACACATACAGACAGAAACACACACACATACAGACACAAACACACACACACACAGACACAAACACACACATACAGACACACACACACACACATACAGACACAAACACACACACATACAGACACAAACACACACACACACAGACACAAACACACACATACAGACACACACACACACACACATACAGACACAAACACACACACATACAGACACAAACACACACACACAGACACAAACACACACATACAGACACACAGACCCACACACACACATACAGACACACACACACACAGACACAAACACACACACACATACAGACACAAACACACACACACAGACACACACACACACATACAGACACAAACACACACACAGACACACACACACACACACACACAGACACAAACACACATACATACAGACAGAAACACACACATACAGACAGAAACACACACACATACAGACACAAACACACACACACATACAGACACAAACACACACACACATACAGACACAAACACACACACACACACACACACACATACAGACACACACACATACAGACACAAACACACATACACACACAGACACACAGGCACACACACACATACACACACACACACACAGACACACCCATACACACAGACACACACACACACACCACTATTTTACAATAAATTCTAATAACATTATGAGAATTGTTCTATCTTCCTGACAACACCCACACAGACACAGACTCACACAGATGCGCACTCACACAAACACACCTACTTTCACACACACAGACACACACATTCACACAGACACAGACACTAACACACACTCTTTCACACACACTCTCTCACATACACTCTCTCACATACACTCACACAGACACACACAAATTCACATACATTCCCACACACACACACACATACAGGCACAAACACACACATACAGACACAAACACACACACACACACACACACACACAGACACAAACGTACACATACAGACGCACAGACGCACACACACGCATACAGACCCACACAGACACAAACACACACACACATACAGATACAAACACACACACAGACACACACACACATACAGACACAAACACACACATACAGACACACACACATACAGACACACACACATACAGACACAAACACACACACATACAGACACACACACATTCACGCAGACACATACACACATTCACACACACACACTCACACACACTCACAAATGCACACAATCACACACAAACTTACACACGCACACACACACATGCATGCACACAACACACATACAACACACACACAACACACACACAGGCTCACACACATGCACATTCACATTCACACACACACACACACATTCACATGCACATATATTCAGAGATGCATAGAAACACACACACTTTCACACACACACATTCACACAAACATACACACACACACACCCTCATATATGCATACAATCACACACACACTTACACATGCACATACACATACATACATACACACAGACACACATGCACTCACACGCACACAATCACACACACACTTACACATGCACACACACACACATGCACGCAACACACACACACAGACACACACACATACACTCTCACACACAAACACAAATGCATGCAATGCACACACAATCACACACACACTTACACACTCACGCAGACACACAAACACACACGTTCACACACACTCCCACACACACACACACAACACACTCACACACACCCTCACATACACACACACTCACAGAGACGCATAGAACCACATACACTTTCAGACACACACACATTCACGCAGATACATACACACATCCACACACTCTCACAAATACACACACATAAACTCACACACACACATACACACGCTCACACATATACACATACACACACACAAACGCACACAATCACACACACTTACACACGCACAGACACAACACACACACACACAACACACACACTCACACATACATTCACACACACACGCACTCAGAGATGCATAGAAACACACACACACACACACATATTCACACACACTCTCACAAACACACACACACTCACAGACACACACTCTCACAAACACACGTACTTACACATACACACACACATACACACACACAGACACACACACAGACACAATCACACAGACACATACACACACATGCACGCAACACACACACACAGACACACACACATACACACATACACACACATACCCCCACACACATACACACAAACACACACACACACACAACACACACACACGTGCTCACAGAGATGCATAGAAACACACACACTTTCACACACACACACACATTCATGCAGACACACACACTCACACACGCGCACACACACACATACAACACACACACACAAACACACACATACACGCAATGCACACACACAGACACACAACACACAGACACATACACACACAAGCACACACAATCACAGTCACACTTACACACACAGACACACAACACATACAGACACACATACAACACACACACACATATGCACACACACACAACACACATTCACACACACACACACACACACACACACACAAGCTCAAACACATATTCTGTTTGGGACAGGAATCGAGTGGTCGGGGGCAGAAACCAATCTTCAGTGTTGTGTAATCTGGTGCTGGAATGTGTGAATTGTATCCAAATATTGACCAACAACACAAACTCTGCAGCCAGTAAGTCTCCTGACACAGTTAGCACAGGAACAGCCGACTCTGCGCAGCGATGAAGGTACAACATTCACTCTTTATAAGAACATTGTAGTTATTCAGTGAGGAGGGAGTGGTGAGTGTTGGGGGAGGGCGGAGGTGAGGCGGGGAGGTGAGCCCTCGGTCCCACAGTGGCAAACACACTGGCTAGAAACAACCTGACTGGTTCTGAGAGCTCCTTGTGGAGATGTTGACTTGCTGCAGTGATTGGGTAGGAGGAGGTGGCGATGCATTGATGGGAAGGTGGATGGTACATCACCGGGAGTGGAGGATGCTTCTCCTAATAATCATAGGGAGAACAGGCATTGGGAGGGGGGAGGCTGGAACCTGGCTAGTGAACCAGGGGAGGCAGGACATTCTCACTGGGGTGACATCCAGGTCAGTGTGAATGCAGCAAGGAATAGCAGAATCCATGATTAATATACCATCCCATTACACATCAAGGGGAGCAGAGGGATGGCAAGAGTGTGACAAGGGGAGAGTGGCTAATGGCACCAGTCAAGTGGGCTGCTTTGTCCTGGATGGTGTCCAGCTTCTTGAGTGTTGTGGGAGCTGCATTCATCCAGGCAAGTGGAAAGTATTCCATCACACTCCTGACTTGTGCCTTGTAGATGGTGGACAGGCTTTGGGGAGTCAGGAGGTGAGTTACTCATCGCAGGATTCCTAGCCTCCGACCTGCTCTTGTAGCCACAGTATTTATATGGCTAGTCCAGTTCAGTTTCTGGTCAATGGTAACCCCCAGGATGTTAATAGTGGGGGATTCAGTGATGGTAATGCCATTGAACATCAAGGGATGGCTGGATTCTCTCTTGTTGGAGATGGTCATTGCCTGGCACTTTTGAGGCACGAATGTTACTTGCCACTTGTCAGCCCAAGCCTGGATATTGTCCAGGTCTTGCTGCATTTGGACATGAACTGCTTCAGTATCTGAGGAGTTGCGAATGGTTCTGAACATTGTGTAATCATCAGCGAACATCCCCACTTCTGACCTTATGATGGAAGGAAGGTCATTGATGAAGCAGCTGAAGGTGGTTAGGCCGAGGACACTCCCCTGAGGAACTCCTGCAGTGATATCCTGGAGCTGAGCTGACTGACCTCCAACAACCACAACCATCTTCCTTTGTGCTCGGTATGACTCCAACCAGCGGAGAGTTTTCCCCCTGATTCCAATTGACTCCAGTTTTGCTAGGGCTCCTTGATGCCGCACTCGGTCAAATGCGGCCTTGATGTCAAGGGCAGCCACTCTCACCTCACCTCAGGAGTTCAGCTCTTTTGTCCATGTTTGAACCAAGGATGTAATGAGGTCAGGAGCTGAGTGGCCCTGGCAGAACCCAAACTGGGCATCAGTGAGCAGGTTATTGCTAAGCAAGTGCTGCTTGATAGCACTGTTGATGACCCCTTCCATCACTTTACTGATGATGGAGAGTAGACTGATGGGGCGGTAATTGGCCGGGTTGGATTTGTCCTGCTTTTTGTGTACAGGACAAACCTGTGTGATTTTCCACATAGCCGGGTAGATGCCAGTGTTGTAGCTGTGGGTTTGTGGGCAGGGAAAGGGCTGAACAGTCTCCTTCAGTGGGGCAGGGGAGAGGAATCAAGTTGGGAAATTCCAGAGAGCTGGGGAGGAAAGAGAAGCTGTGACTGTTTGATGTTTACTTTCTGCTCCTTTAGCTCCTGCTCCTGGTTTCCATGGTGATGGCCAAGGCCCATGGACAATATTCGTAAGTGAACAACTTCCTATCCTGCCTTGCGAAGCAATGTTAATGCACTCGGACTTCAGCAGGTCCAGAGAAGGGATTGAGGGATGAGGGAGAGGGATTGAGGGAGGAAGGGAGAGGGATGGAGGGAGGAGGGGAGAAAATGGAGGGATGATGGGAAAGGGATTGGGGGAGAAGGGGACAGGGATGGAGGGATGAGGGAGGAGGGATGAGGGGAGAGGGGTTGAGGGACAAAGATAGAGGGAAGGAGGTATGCAGGGACTGGGCTGGAGGGAGGATGGAAAAAGGATGGAGGGATCAGGGGAGAGGAATGGAGGGATGAGGGGAGGAGACAGGTAGATGATGGAGGAGGGATGGAGGGATGCGGGGAGATGGATGGAGGAAGGAGGGTAGAAAATGGAGGGATGAAGGGAGAGGGATGGAGGGAGAAGGGGAAAGGGATGGAAGGATGAGGGATGGAGGATGAGGGGAGGGGGTGGAGGGAGGAGGGATGAAGGGAAAGGGGTTGATGGAAAAAGATAGAGGGAAGGAGATATGCAGGTACTGGGCTGGAGGGCTGGGAAAAAGGAATGGAGGGATGAGGAGAGAGGAATGGAGGGATGAGGGGAGGAGACAGATAGATGATGGAGGAGGGATGAGGGGAGGGGATGGATGGTGAGGGAGGACAGATGGACTGCTGAGGGAAGATGAATGGAGGAATGAAGGAGAAGGGTGGGAAGAATAAGTGGAGGGGAATGGATGAATGAGGGAGGAAAATGGAGAAATGAGTGGAGGGAGATGGAGGCCTGTGGTGAGAGGAATGGAGGGATGAGAGAGGAGGGATTGAAGGAGGAAGGGAGAGGGCTGAAGGGATGTGGGGAGTGGAATGGAGGGAGGACAGGAAGGGATTGAGGGAAAGAAGAGATGGATGGAGGGAGGAGAGGAGAGGATGGAGGGATGAGGGAGGAGTGATGGAGGGGAGAGGGGAGAGGGATTGAGGAACAAGGGGAAATGGATGGAGGGATAAGGGAGGAGGAAGAATGGATGGATGAGGGAGGGGGGATGGAGGGCCATGGAGAGAGGGGTGGAGAGAGGAGGGGACAGGGATTGAGGGAGGAGGGAAGAAGGCTGGAGGGGTAAGGGAACAGTGATAGAGAGACGAGGGGAAAGGGATGGGAGGCCAAGGAGTGAGGAATGGGGTGTTGAGGGTGAGTGATGGAGGGATAAGTGGGGAGCAATTCAGGGACAAGGGGAGTGAGGTGCAGGTAGAAGTAGAGGGAGATGGAGGGAGGAGGAGAGAGGGATTGAGGGAAATGGGATGGAGGGATATTGAGGTTGTGGGATATGGGGAGAAGGGCTGAGAGGCTCAACCCCCCCGACCTGTGAGAGGGAGGGTTAAAGTGATCGGGGGAGTCATCCAATGGTTAGCACCAAATGGTCTAATGAGTTACAATGGCGGGTGTAATAAGATCTCTGAATGAACTGTTAGAAACTCCACAAGTATCAGGATGTGTTTAAAAGCAAAAAACTGCAGATGCTGGAAATTCAAAATAGAAACTAAAATACCTGGAAAAACTCAGCAGGTCTGGCAGCATCTGCGGGGAGAAACACAGTTAACGTTTCGAGTCCGAATGACCCTTCATCAGAACTAAGGAAAAATAGAAAAGAGGTGAAATATAAACTGGTTTAAGGGGGGTGGTGGGACAGGTAGAGCTGGATAGAGGGCCAGTGATAGGTGGAGATGATCAAAAGATGTCACAGACAAAAGGACAAAGAGGTGTTGAAGGTGGTGATATTATCTAAGGAATGTGCTAATTAAGGGTAGAAAGCAGGACGAGCAAGGCACAGATAGCCCTAGTGGGGGTGGGGTGGGGTGAAGGAATCGAAATAGGCTAAAAGATAGAGATGGAAATACATTTAAAAATAATGGAAGTAGGTGGGAGAAGAAAAATCTATATAAATTATTGGAAAAAAAGGAGGAATCGGAAAGGGGGTGGGGATGGAGGAGAGAGTTCATGATCTAAAATTGTTGAACTCAATATTCAGTCCGGAAGGCTGTAAAGTGCCTAGTCGGAAGATGAGATCCTGTTCCTCCAGTTTGCGTTGAGCTTCACTGGAACAATGCAGCAAGCCAAGGACGGACATGTGGGCATGAGAGCAGGGTGGAGTGTTGAAATGGCGAGCGACAGGGAGGTTTGGGTAATGCTTGCAGACAGACCGAAGGTGTTCTGCAAAGCGGTCACCCAGTCTGCGTTTGGTCTCTCCAGTGTAGAGGAAACCGCATTGGGAGCAGCGAATGCAGTAGGATGTGTTTGAAAGCCTTGTCCTGTATTTTGTTTGAAGTGATTACATTGGTGGGATGATCACAGTCAGAGTGGGACTGTGCTCACTACATTTTGCACCTGGTCTAACTCCTGCCTTCTCTGCCAACAGTGCGGTCAACTGCCAGTGGGGACAGTTCAGCCCCTGGAGTGAGTGTGAGGGCTGTAACAACACTCAGGTTAGTTAACACTTGCTATTGGCCATGTAGCTTGAGGTCTCGAGGGGATAAGCAGTTGACCGAGTAAGAGCCAAAAGGTAACATTTGTTAAAGTTTCTGAATGGTGGTGGTCGATACAGTTACACCCGACAGGTAAACGGTAAGTGTCAGAGTCCCTGAGAATTGATGCTGACCATTTCCTAAGACTTGCAGGGTGGCCATGGCATTGCTCATGAGGTGATGTCAAGCTGTAAGCCTGTCGCTGTTTACCTGTAAACCCTGAGTCACTCTTTACCTGTAAACCCTGTGTCATTATTTGCCTGTAAACCCTGTGTCATTATTTGCCTGTAAACCCTGTGTCGCTGTTTACCTGCAAACCCTGTGTCGTTGTTTGCCTGCAAACCCTGTGTTGCTGAATAACTGTAAACCCTGTGTCGTTGTTTACCTGTAAACACGGAGTTGCTGTTTACCTGTAAACCCTGAGTCGCTGTTTACCTGTAAACCCTGAGTCACTGTTTACCTGTAAACCCTGAGTCGCTGTTTACCTGTAAACCCTGAGTCGCTGTTTACCTGTAAACCCTGAGTCCCTGTATACCTGTAAACACTGAGTCACTGTTTACCTGTAAACCCTGTGTTGCTGTTTACCTGTAAACCCTGTGTCGCTGTTTACCTGTAAACACTGAGTCGCTGTTTACCTGTAAACACGGAGTCGCTGTTTACCTGTAAACCCTGAGTCGCTGTTTACCTGAAAACACTGAGTCGCTGTTTACCTGTAAACCCTGAGTCGCTGTTTACCTGTAAACCCTGTGTTGCTGTTTACCTATAAACCCTGAGTCGCTGTTTACCTGTAAACCCTGAGTCTCTGTTTACCTGTAAACCCTGAGTCACTGTTTACCTGTAAACATGGAGTCACTGTTTACCTGTAAACACTGAGTCGCTGTTTACCTGTAAACCCTGAGTCACTGTTTACCTGAAAACACTGAGTTGCTGTTTACTTGTAAACCCTCAGTCACTGTTTACCTGTAAACCCTGTGTGGCTGTTTACCTGTAAACCCTGAGTCACTCTTTACCTGTAAACCCTGAGTCGCTGTTTACCTGTAAACACTGAGTCGCTGTTTACCTGTAAACCCTGAGTCACTGTTTACCTGTAAACCCTGTGCTGCTGTTTACCTGTAAACCCTGTGTTGCTGTTTACCTGTAAACCCTGAGTCGCTGTTTACCTGTAAACCCTGAGTCGCTGTTTACCTGTAAACCCTGAGTCGCTGTTTACCTGTAAACCCTGAGTCGCTGTTTACCTGTAAACACTGAGTCGCTGTTTACCTGTAAACCCTGTGCTGCTGTTTACCTGTAAACCCTGTGTTGCTGTTTACCTGTAAACACTGAGTCGCTGTTTACCTGTAAACACTGAGTCGCTGTTTACCTGTAAACCCTGAGTCGCTGTTTACCTGTAAACCCTGAGTCGCTGTTTACCTGTAAACACTGAGTCGCTGTTTACCTGTAAACCCTGTGTCACTGTTTACCTGTAAACCCTGAGTCGCTGTTTACCTGTAAACCCTAAGTCGCTGTTTACCTGTAAACCCTGAGTCGCTGTTTACCTGAAAACACTGAGTTGCTGTTTACCTGTAAACCCTCAGTCACTGTTTACCTGTAAACCCTGTGTCGCTGTTTACCTGTAAACCCTGAGTCGCTGTTTACCTGTGAACCCTGAGTCACTGTTTACCTGTAAACCCTGAGTCGCTGTTTACCTGTAAACCCTGTGTTGCTGTTTACCTGTAAACCCTGAGTCGCTGTTTACCTGTAAACCCTGAGTCACTGTTTACCTGAAAACACTGAGTTGCTGTTTACCTGTAAACCCTCAGTCACTGTTTACCTGTAAACCCTGTGTCGCTGTTTACCTGTAAACCCTGAGTCGCTGTTTACCTGTGAACCCTGAGTCACTGTTTACCTGTAAACCCTGAGTCGCTGTTTACCTGTAAACCCTGTGTTGCTGTTTACCTGTAAACCCTGAGTCGCTGTTTACCTGTAAACCCTGAGTCGCTCTTTACCTGTAAACCCTGAGTCACTGTTTACCTGTAAACCCTGAGTCGTTCTTTACCTGTAAACACTGAGTCACTGTTTACCTGTAAACCCTGAGTCACTCTTTACCTGTAAACCCTGAGTCACTCTTTACCTGTAAACCCTGAGTCACTGTTTACCTGTAAACCCTGTGTCGCTGTTTACCTGTCAACACTGAGTTGCTGTTTACCTGTAAACCCTGAGTCGCTCTTTACCTGTAAACCCTGAGTCACTGTTTACCTGTAAACCCTGAGTCGCTGTTTACCTGTAAACCCTGAGTCGCTCTTTACCTGTAAACCCTGAGTCACTGTTTCCCTGTAAACACTGAGTTGCTGTTTACCTGTAAACCCTGAGTCACTGTTTACCTCTAAACCCTGAGTCGCTGTTTACCTGTAAACATTGAGTCGCATTTTACCTGTAAACACTGAGTCACGATTTACCTGTAAACCCTGAGTCACTGTTTACCTGGAAACACTGCCGTTGTTTACATGTAAACCTGTGTCACTGTTTAAATGTAAGCCCTGTGTCGTTGTTTAACTGTTAAACCTGTGCTGTTGTTTACCTGTATACCCTGGGTCACTGTTTAACTGCAAAACCTGAGTTACTGTTTAAAAGTACACCCTGTGTTGTTGTTTTACTGTAAACCGTGTCTTTGTTTACCTGTAAACCCTGTGTTTTTGTTTAACTGTAAACCCTGTGTCGCTGATTAACTGTAAACCCTGTGCCATTGTTTACCTACAAACCCTGTGTCACTTATTAACATTAAACCCTGTGTCGTTGTTTACCTGTAAACCCTGTGCCACTGTTTGACTGTAAACCCTCTGTCGCTGGTCAACTGTAAATACTGTGTCGGTGTTTAGCGGTAAACCCTGTGTCATTGTTTACATGTAAACCCTGTGTTGCTGGTTAGCTATAAACCCTGTATCGCTGTTTACCTGTAAACCCTGTGTCGTTGTTTACCTGAAAACACTGTGTTGTTGTTTACATGTAAACCTGTGTCGCTGTTTAACTGTAAGCCCTGTGTCGTTGTTTAACTGATAAACCTGTGCTGTTGTTTACCTGTAAACTCTGGGTCACTGTTTAACTGCAAAACCTGTGTCGCTGTTTAACTGTAAGCCCTGTGTCGTTGTTTAACTGTAAACCCTGGGTCACTGTTTAACTGTAACACCTGTGTCGCTGTTTAAAAGTACACCCTGTGTCGTTTACCTGTAAACCCTGTGTCACGGTTTAAAAGTACACCCTGTGTCGTTGTTTACCTGTAAACCCTGTGTCATTGTTTAACTGTAAACCCTGTGTCACTGTTTAACTGTAAACCCTGTGTCGCTGTTTAACTGTAAACCCTGTGTCACAGTTTAAAAGTACACCCTGTGTCATTGTTTAACTGTAAACCCTGTGTCATTGTTTAACTGTAAACCCTGTGTTGCTGATTAACTGTAAACCCTGTGTCGTTATTTACCTGCAAACCCTGTGTTGCTGAATAACTGTAAACCCTGTGTCATTGTTTACCTGCAAACCCTGTGTTGTTGATTAACTGTAAACCCTGTGTCATTGATTAACTGTAAACCCTGTGTTGCTGATTAACTGCAAACCCTGTGTCGTTGATTAACTGTAAACCCTGTGTCGTCGATTAACTGTAAACCCTGTGTTGCTGATTAACTGTAAACCCTGTGTTGTTGATTAACTGTAAACCCTGTGTTGCTGATTAACTGTAAACCCTGTGTCGTTGATTAACTGTAAACCCTGTGTCATTGTTTACCTGCAAACCCTGTGTCATTGATTAACTGTAAACCCTGTGTCGTTGATTAACTGTAAACCCTGTGTTGCTGATTAACTGCAAACCCTGTGTCGTTGATTAACTGTAAACCCTGTGTCGTTGATTAACTGTAAACCCTGTGTCATTGTTTACCTGCAAACCCTGTGTCATTGATTAACTGTAAACCCTGTGTCGTTGATTAACTGTAAACCCTGTGTTGCTGATTAACTGTAAACCCTGTGTCGCTGATTAACTGTAAACCCTGTGTCATTGATTAACTGTAAACCCTGTGTCGTTGATTAACTGTAAACCCTGTGTTGCTGATTAACTGTAAACCCTGTGTTGCTGATTAACTGTAAACCCTGTGTCATTGATTAACTGTAAACCCTGTGTCATTGATTAACTGTAAACCCTGTGTCGTTGATTAACTGTAAACCCTGTGTTGCTGATTAACTGTAAACCCTGTGTCATTGATTAACTGTAAACCCTGTGTTGCTGATTAACTGTAAACCCTGTGTCGTTGATTAACTGTAAACCCTGTGTCGTTGATTAACTGTAAACCCTGTGTTGCTGATTAACTGTAAACCCTGTGTCGTTGATTAACTGTAAACCCTGTGTCGCTGATTAACTGTAAACCCTGTGTCGCTGATTAACTGTAAACCCTGTGTCGTTGTTTATCTGGAAACACTGTGTCACTATTTAACTGTAATCTCTGTGTGGTTGTTTCCCTGTAAACCCTGTGTCACTGTTAAACTGAAGGCACCCTTAGGTATCAGCAACCATGATATGATTGAATATTACATCATGTTTGAGGGAAAGAATGCTGGGTCCGAGACTATGTTTTTAAACTTAAATAAGGGCACTTAAGAGGACAAGAAAGCTGATCTGACTAAATTGAATTGACAAATTAGGTTAAGGGATAGGTCAATAAAGATGCAGTGGCAAATATTTAAGGGGATATAGGGTAGATGGAGAGTAAAGCTCCCTCTACACCGTCCCCATCAAACACTCCCAGGACAGGTACAGCACGGGGTTGGATACAGAGTAAAGCCCCCTCTACACCGTCCCCATCAAACACTCCCAGGACAGGTACAGCACGGGGTTAGATACAGAGTAAAGCTCCCTCTACACTGTCCCCATCAAACACTCCCAGGACAGGTACAGCACGGGGTTAGATACAGAGTAAAGCTCCCTCTACACTGTCCCCATCAAACGCTCCCAGGGCAGGTACAGCACGGGGTTAGATGCAGAGTAAAGCTCCCTCTACACTGTCCCCATCAAACACTCCCAGGGCAGGTACAGCACGGGGTTAGATACAGCGTAAAGCTCCCTCTACACTGTCCCCATCAAACACTCCCAGGGCAGGTACAGCACAGGGTTAGATACAGAGTAAAGCTCCCTCTACACTATCCCCATCAAACACTCCCAGGACACATACAGCACGGGGTTAGATACAGAGTAAAGCTCCCTCTACACTGTCCCCATCAAACACTCCCAGGACAGGTACAGCACGGGGTTAGATACAGAGTAAAGCTCCCTCTACACTGTCCCCATCAAACACTCCCAGGACAGGTACAGCACAGGGTTAGATACAGAGTAAAGCTCCCTCTACACTGTCCCCATCAAACACTCCCAGGACAGGTACAGCACAGGGTTAGATACAGAGTAAAGCTCCCTCTACACTGTCCCCATCAAACACTCCCAGGACAGGTACAGCACGGGGTTAGATACAGAGTAAAGCTCCCACTACACTGTCCCCATCAAACACTCCCAGGACAGGTACAGCACGGGGTTAGATACAGAGTAAAGCTCCCTCTACACTGTCCCCATCAAACACTCCCAGGACAGGTACAGCAAAGGGTTACATACAGAGTGAACCTCCCTCTACACTGTTCCCATCAAACACTCCCAGGAAAGCTACAGCACAGGGTTAGATACAGAATAAAGCTCCATCAACTCTGTCCCAATGAAACACTCCCAGGACAGGTCAGGCAAATATTTAGATTCTGAGAAATATTTCCTCTACATTGTCCCCATCAAACACTCCCAGGACAGGTACAGCACGGGGTTAGATACAGAGTAAAGCTCCCTCTACACTGTCCCCATCAAACACTCCCAGGGCAGGTACAGCACGGGGTTAGATACAGAGTAAAGCTCCCTCTACACTGTCCCCATCAAACACTCCCAGGACAGGTACAGCATGGGGTTAGATACAGAGAAAAGCTTCCTCTACACTGTACCCATCAAACACACCTAGGAGAGGCACAGCAGGGGTTTAGATACAGAGTAAATCTCCCTCTACACTGTACCCATCAAACACTCCCAGGACAGGTACAGCATGGGGTTAGATATAGAGAAAAGCTCCCTCGACAATGTCCCAATCAAACACTCCCAGGACAGGTATAGCACGAATTTGAATACAGAGTAAAGCTCCCTCTACACTGTACCCATCAAACACTCCCAGGATAGGTAGAGCACAGATTTAGAAAAAGATCAAAGCTCCCTCTGAACTGTCCCCATCAATCACTCCCAGGAATGGTACAACATGAATTTAGATACAGAGTAAATCTCCCTCTACCCTGTCCCCATCAAACACTCCCAGGACAGGTACAGCACGGGGTTAGATACAGAGTAAAGCTCCCTCTACACTGTTCCCATCAAACACTCCCAGGACAGGTACAGCACGGGGTTAGATACAGAGTAAAGCTCCCTCTACACTGTCCCCATCAAACACTCCCAGGACAGGTACAGCACGGGGTTAGATACAGAGTAAAGCTCCCTCTACTTTGTCCCCAACAAACACTCGCTGGACAGAGATAAAAACAATAAACTACTGCAGATGCTAGAAATCCAAAACAAAAACAGAATTACCTGGAAATTCTCAGCAGGATGGCAGCATCGGCGGAGAAGAAAATAATTGACGTTTCGAGTCCTAATGACACTTCAACAGAACTCATTGATATTAGGAGAGGGGTGAAATATAGGCTGGTTTAAGGTGGGGGTGGGGGGTGTGGGGAGAGAAGTTTGGTGGGGGGGAGGTGGTTGTAGGCACAAACAAGCAGTGATAGGAGCAGATAATGATAAGATGTCACAGACAAAGGAACAAAGAGGTGTTGAAGGTGGTGATATTATCTAAGAGAATATGCTAATTAAGAATGGATGGCAGGACACTCAAGGTGCAGCTCTAGTGGGGGTGGGGTGGAAAGACTGACAGGGCATTAAAGGTATAGATTTAAAAATAATGGAAATAGGTGGGAAAAGAAAGATCTATATAAATTATTGGAAAAAACAAAAGGGAGGGGGAAGAAACGGAAAGGGGGTGGGGATGGTGGAGGGAGTTCAAGATCTAAAGTTGTTGAATTCAATATTCAGTCTGGAAGGCTGTAAAGTGCCTCGTCGGAAGAGGAGATGCTGTTCCTCCAGTTTGCGTTGGGCTTCACTGGAACAATGCAGCAAGCCAAGGACAGACATGTGGGCAAGAGAACAGGGTGGAGTGTTAAAATGGCAAGCGACAGGGAGGTCTGAGTAATGTTTGTGGACAGACCGAAGGTGTTCTGCAAAGTAAAATAAAAACAGAATTACCTGGAAAAACTCAGCAAGTCTGGCAGCATCGGCGGAGAAGAAATCAGTCAACGTTTCGAGCCCTCATGGCCCTTCAGCAGAACTGAAGCATAGTTTCAACAAGGGAGAAATATAAATTGGTTTAAGGTGGGTGGGGGGGAAGAGACACATTGAGGGTGTGGTGTGAGCAGATAATCAAAAGATGTCAGAGACAAAAGGGTCAAAGAGGTGTTGAAGGTGGTGGTCTTTGTCTGAGAAAAGTGCTAATTAAGAATGCAAGACAGGATATTCAAAGTACAGCTGTAGTGGGGGTGGGGTGGAAAGACTAACAAGGTTTTAGTTTTAGATTTAAAAATAATGGAAATAGGTGGGGAAAGAAGAATCTATATAAATTATTGAAAAAAAAGGCGGGTGGGGGGGGGAAAGAAACGGGGTGGGGATGGGGGGAGGGGGAGTTTAAGATCTAAAGTTGTTGAATTCAATATTCAGCCCAGAAGGCTGTAAAGTGCCTAGTCGGAAGATGAGGTGATGTTCCTCCAGTTTGCATTGGGCTTCACTGGAACAATGCAGCAAGCCAAGGACAGACATGTGGGCAAGAGAACAGGGTGGAGTGTTAAAATGGCAAGCGACAGGGAGGTTTGGGTCTTTCTTGCGGACAGACCGCAGGTGTTCCGCAAAACGGTCGCCCAGTTTGCGTTTGGTCTCTCCAATGTAGAGGAGACCGCATTGGGAGCAACGAATGCAGTAGACTAAGTTAGGGGAAATGCAAGTGAAATGCTGCTTCACTTGAAAGGAGTGTTTGGGCCCTTGGACGGTGAGGAGAGAGGAAGTGAAGGGGCAGGTGTTGCATCTTCTGCGTGGGCATGGGGAGGTGCCATAAGTGGGGGTTGAGGAGTAGGGGGTGATGGAGGAGTGGACCAGGGTGTCCCGGAGGGAACGATCCCTACGGAATGCTGTCAAGGGGGGTGAAGGGAAGATGTGTTTGGTGGTGGCATCATGCTGGAGTTGGCGGAAATGGCGGAGGATGATCCTTTGAATGCGGAGGCTGGTGGGGTGATAAGTGAGGACAAGGGGGACCCTATCATGTTTCTGGGAAGGAGGAGAAGGCGTGAGGGAGGATGCGCGGGATATGGGCCGGACACGGTTGAGGGCCCTGTCAACGACCGTGGATGGAAAACCTCGGTTAAGGAAGAAGGAGGACATGTCCGAGGAGCTGTTTGTGAAGGTAGCGTCATCAGAACAGATGCGACGGAGGCGAAGGAACTGAGAGAATGGGATGGAGTCTTTACAGGAAGCGGGGTGTGAGGAGCTGTAGTCGAGGTAGCTGTGGGAGTCGGTAGGCTTGTAATGGATATTGGTGGACAGTCTATCATCAGAAATTGAGACAGAGAGGTCAAGGAAGGGAAGGGAAGTGTCAGAGATGGACCATGTGAAGATGATGGAGGGGTGGAGATTGGAAGCAAAATTAATAAATTTTTCCAGGTCCCGACGAGAGCATGAAGCAGCACCGAAGTAATCATCGATGTACCGGAGAAAGAGTTGTGGGAGGGGGCCGGAGTAGGACTGGAACAAGGAATGTTCCACATACCCCTTAAAGAGACAGGCATAGCTGGGGCCCATGCGGGTACCCATAGCCACACCTTTTATTTGGAGGAAGTGAGAGGAGTTAAAGGAGAAATTGTTCAGTGTGAGAACAAGTTCAGCCAGACGGAGGAGAGTAGTGGTGGATGGGGATTGTTGGGGCCTCTGTTCAAGGAAGAAGCTAAGGGCCCTCAGACCATCCTGGTGGGGGATGGAGGTGTAGAGGGATTGGACATCCATGGTGAAGAGGAAGCGGTTGGGGCCAGGGAACTGGAAATTGTTGATGTGACGTAAGGTGTCAGAGGAATCACGGATGTAGGTGGGAAGGGACTGGACAAGGGGAGAGAGAAGGGAGTCAAGATAACGAGAAATGAGTTCCGTGGGGCAGGAACAGGCTGACACGATCGGTCTGCCAGGACAGTTCTGTTTGTGGATTTTGGGTAGGAGGTAGAAGCGGGCCGTCCGAGGTTGGGCGACTATCAAGTTGGAAGCTGTGGGAGGAAGATCTCCAGAGGAGATGAGGTCAGTGACAGTCCTGGAAACAATGGCTTGATGTTCTGTGGTGGGGTCATGGTCCAGGGAGAGGTAGGAGGAAGTGTCTGCGAGTTGACGCTCAGCCTCCGCGAGGTAGAGGTCAGAACTGTCCTGGCAGACCGATCGTGTCAGCCTGTTCCTGCCCCACGGAACTCATTTCTCGTTATCTTGACTCCCTTCTCTCTCCCCTTGTCCAGTCCCTTCCCACCTACATCCGTGATTCCTCTGACACCTTACGTCACATCAACAATTTCCAGTTCCCTGGCCCCAACCGCTTCCTCTTCACCATGGATGTCCAATCCCTCTACACCTCCATCCCCCACCAGGATGGTCTGAAGGCCCTTAGCTTCTTCCTTGAACAGAGGCCCCAACAATCCCCATCCACCACTACTCTCCTCCGTCTGGCTGAACTTGTTCTCACACTGAACAATTTCTCCTTTAACTCCTCTCACTTCCTCCAAATAAAAGGTGTGGCTATGGGTACCCGCATGGGCCCCAGCTATGCCTGTCTCTTTATGGGGTATGTGGAACATTCCTTGTTCCAGTCCTACTCCGGCCCCCTCCCACAACTCTTTCTCCGGTACATCGATGATTACTTCGGTGCTGCTTCATGCTCTCGTCGGGACCTGGAAAAATTTATTAATTTTGCTTCCAATCTCCACCCCTCCATCATCTTCACATGGTCCATCTCTGACACTTCTCTTCCCTTCCTTGACCTCTCTGTCTCAATTTCTGATGATAGACTGTCCACCAATATCCATTACAAGCCTACCGACTCCCACAGCTACCTCGACTACAGCTCCTCACACCCCGCTTCCTGTAAAGACTCCATCCCATTCTCTCAGTTCCTTCGCCTCCGTCGCATCTGTTCTGATGACGCTACCTTCACAAACAGCTCCTCGGACATGTCCTCCTTCTTCCTTAACCGAGGTTTTCCATCCACGGTCGTTGACAGGGCCCTCAACCGTGTCCGGCCCATATCCCGCGCATCCTCCCTCACGCCTTCTCCTCCTTCCCAGAAACATGATAGGGTCCCCCTTGTCCTCACTTATCACCCCACCAGCCTCCGCATTCAAAGGATCATCCTCCGCCATTTCCGCCAACTCCAGCATGATGCCACCACCAAACACATCTTCCCTTCACCCCCCTTGACAGCATTCTGTAGGGATCGTTCCCTCCGGGACACCCTGGTCCACTCCTCCATCACCCCCTACTCCTCAACCCCCACTTATGGCACCTCCCCATGCCCACGCAGAAGATGCAACACCTGCCCCTTCACTTCCTCTCTCCTCACCGTCCAAGGGCCCAAACACTCCTTTCAAGTGAAGCAGCATTTCACTTGCATTTCCCCTAACTTAGTCTACTGCATTCGTTGCTCCCAATGCGGTCTCCTCTACATTGGAGAGACCAAACGCAAACTGGGCGACCGTTTTGCGGAACACCTGCGGTCTGTCCGCAAGAAAGACCCAAACCTCCCTGTCGCTTGCCATTTTAACACTCCACCCTGTTCTCTTGCCCACATGTCTGTCCTTGGCCTGCTGCATTGTTCCAGTGAAGCCCAACGCAAACTGGAGGAACAGCACCTCATCTTCCGACTAGGCACTTTACAGCCTTCTGGGCTGAATATTGAATTCAACAACTTTAGATCTTAAACTCCCCCTCCCCCCATCCCCACCCCGTTTCTTTCCCCCCCCCACCCGCCTTTTTTTTCAATAATTTATATAGATTCTTCTTTCCCCACCTATTTCCATTATTTTTAAATCTAAAACTAAAACCTTTAGTCTTTCCACCCCACCCCCACTAGAGCTGTACTTTGAATATCCTGTCTTGCATTCTTAATTAGCACTTTTCTCAGACAAAGACCACCACCTTCAACACCTCTTTGACCCTTTTGTCTCTGACATCTTTTGATTATCTGCTCACACCACACCCTCAATGTGTCTCTTCCCCCCCACCCACCTTAAACCAATTTATATTTCTCCCTTGTTGAAACTATGCTTCAGTTCTGCTGAAGGGCCATGAGGGCTCGAAACGTTGACTGATTTCTTCTCCGCCGATGCTGCCAGACTTGCTGAGTTTTTCCAGGTAATTCTGTTTTTATTTTGTTTTGGATTTCCAGCATCCGCAGTAGCTTTTAGCTTTTTGTTTTTATCTTTGTGTTCTGCAAAGTGGTCGCCCAGTTTGCGTTTGGTCTCTCCAATGTAGAGGAGACCGCATTGGGAGCAACGAATGCAGTAGACTAAGTTAGGGGAAATGCAAGTGAAATGCTGCTTCACTTGAAAGGAGCGTTTGTGCCCTTGGACGGTGAGGAGAGAGGAAGTGAAGGTGCAGGTGTTGCACCTTCTGCGGTTGAATGGGGAGGTGCCATTGGTGGGGGTTGAGGAGTAGGGGGTGATGGTGGAGTGGACCAGGGTGTCCCGGAGGGAACGATCCCTGCGGAATGCCGCCGGGGGGGTGAAGGGAAGATGTGTTTGGTGGTGGCATCATGCTGGAGTTGGCGGAAATGGCGGAGGATGATCCTTTGAATGCGGAGGCTGGTGGGGTGATAAGTGAGGACAAGGGGGACCCTATCATGTTTCTGGGAGGGAGGAGAAGGCGTGAGGGCGGATGCACGGGAGATGGGCTGGACACAGTTGAGGGCCCTGTCAACGACCGTGGGTGGAAAACCTCGGTTAAGGAAGAAGGAAGACATGTCAGAGGAACTGTTTTTGAAGGTAGCGTCATCAGAACAGATGCGACGGAGGCGAAGGAACTGAGAGAATGGGATGGAGTCCTTACAGGAAGCGGGAAACCCGCTGACAAGGGTGGTGCTGTTGTTGTCTGGCGCACTGACATCTACCTCGCCGAGGCTGAGCGTCAACTCGCAGACACTTCCTCCTACCTCTCCCTGGACCATGACCCCACCACTGAATATCAAGCCATTGTTTCCAGGACTGACACTGACCTCATCTCCTCTGGAGATCTTCCCTCCACAGCTTCCAACCTGATAGTCGCCCAACCTCGGACCGCCCGCTTCTACCTCCTACCCAAAATCCACAAACAGAACTGTCCTGGCAGACCGATCGTGTCAGCCTGTTCCTGCCCCACGGAACTCATTTCTTGCTATCTTGACTCCCTTCTCTCTCCCCTTGTCCAGTCCCTTCCCACCTACATCCGTGATTCCTCTGACACCTTACGTCACATCAACAATTTCCAGTTCCCTGGCCCCAACCGCTTCCTCTTCACCATGGACGTCCAATCCTTCTACACCTCCATCCCCCACCGGGATGGTCTGAGGGCCCTTAGCTTCTTCCTTGAACAGAGGCCCGAACAATCCCCATCCACCACTACTCTCCTCCGTCTGGTTGAACTTGTTCTCACACTGAACAATTTCTCCTTTAACTCCTCTCACTTCCTCCAAATAAAAGGTGTGGCTATGGGTATTTTCACATGGTCCATCTCTGACACTTCCCTTCCCTTCCTTGACCTCTCTGTCTCAATTTCTGGTGATAGACTGTCCACCAATATCCATTACAAGCCTACCGACTCCCACAGCTACCTCGACTACAGCTCCTCACACCCCGCTTCCTGTAAGGACTCCATCCCATTCTCTCAGTTCCTTCGCCTCCGTCGCATCTGTTCTGATGACGCTACCTTCAAAAACAGCTCCTCTGACATGTCCTCCTTCTTCCTTAACCGAGGTTTTCCACCCACAGTCGTTGACAGGGCCCTCAACTGTGTCCAGCCCATCTCCCGCGCATCCGCCCTCACACCTTCTCCTCCCTCCCAGAAACATGATAGGGTCCCCCTTCTCCTCACTTATCACCCCACCAGCCTCTGCATTCAAAGGATCATCCTCTGCCATTTCCGCCAACTCCAGCATGATGCCACCACCAAACACATCTTCCCTTCACCCGCCCTGGCGGCATTCCGTAGGGATCGTTCCCTCCGGGACACCCTGGTCCACTCCTCCATCACCCCCTACTCCTCAACCCCCACCTACGGCATCTCCCCATGCCCACGCAAAAGATGCAACACCTGCCCCTTCACTTCCTCTCTCCTCACCGCCCAAGGGCCCAAACACTCCTTTCAAGTGAAGCAGCATTTCACTTGCATTTCCCCTTAGCCTACTGCATTCGTCGCTCCCAATGCGGTCTCCTCTACATTAGAGAGACCAAACGTAAACTGGGCGACCACTTTGCAGAACACCTTCGGTCTGTCCGCAAGAAAGACCCAAACCTCACTGTCGCTTGCCATTTTAACACTCCACCCTGCTCTCATGCCCACATGTCTGTCCTTGGCTTGCTGCATTGTTCCAGTGAAGCCCAACGCAAATTGGAGGAACAGCACCTCATCTTCCGACTAGGCACTTTACAGCCTTCCGGGCTGAATATTGAATTCAACAACTTTAGATCTTGAACCCTCTCCCCCATCCCCACCCCCTTTCCATTTCTTCCCCATCCCTTTTGTTTTTTCCAATAATTTATATAGATCTTTCTTTTCCCACCTATTTCCATTATTTTTAAATCTATACCTTTTATGCCCTGTTAGTCTTTCCACCCCACCCCCACTAGAGCTGCACCTTGAGTGTCCTGCCATCCATTCTTAATTAGCATATTCTCTTAGATAATATCACCACCTTTAACACCTCTTTGTTCCTTTTGTCTGTGACATCTTTTGATTATCTGCTCCTATCACTGCTTGCTTGTCCCTACTACCACCCCCCACCCCACCAACTTCTCTCCCCCCCCGCCCCCCCACCTTAAACCAGCTTATATTTCACCCGTCTCCTAATATCACTCAGTTCTGCTGAAGGGTCATGAGGACTCGAAACGTCAACTCTTTTCTTCTCCGCCGATGCTGCCAGACCTGCTGAGAATTTCCAGGTAATTCTATTTTTGTTTTGGATTTCCAGGACAGGTACTGGCGGGAGTAGTATCAGAGTAATGCTCCCTCTACACTGTCCTCACCAAACACACCCAGGACAGGTACAGCACGAGCTTAGATACAGAGTAAAGCTCCCTCTGCACTGTCCTCATCAAACACTCCCAGGACAGATACAGCACGGGGTTAGATACAGAGTAAAGCTCCCTCTACACTGTCCCCATCAAACACTCCCAGGACAGGTACAGCACAGGGTTAGATACAGAGTAAAGCTCCCTCTACATTGTCCCCATCAAACACTCCCAGGACAGGTACAGCACGGGGTTAGATACAGAGTAAAGCTCCCTCTACACTGTCCCCATCAAACACTCCCAGGACAGGTACAGCACGGGGTTAGATACAGAGTAAAGCTCCCTCTACACCGTCCCCATCAAACACTCCCAGGACAGGTACAGCACGGGGTTCGATAAAGAGTAAAAGCTCCCAATATCCTGTCCCTATAAAACACTCCCAGGACAGGTACAGCACGAATTTGGATACAGAGTAAAGCTCCCTCTACACTGTCCCCATCAAACACTCCCAGGACAGGTACAGCACGGGGTTCGATAAAGAGTAAAAGCTCCCAATATCCTGTCCCTATAAAACACTCCCAGGACAGTACAGCACGAATTTGGATACAGAGTAAAGCTCCCACTACAGTGTACCCATCAAACACTCCAAGGACAGGTACAGCACAAGGTTAGAAACAGAGTAAAACTCCCTCTACACTGTCCCCATCAAACACTCCCAGGACAGGTACAGCACGGGGTTAGATACAGAGTAAAGCTCCCTCTACACTGTCCCCATCAAACACTCCCAGGACAGGTACAGCACGGGGTTAGATACAGAGTAAAGCTCCCTCTACACTGTCCCCATCAAACACTCCCAGGACAGGTACAGCACGGGGTTCGATAAAGAGTAAAAGCTCCCAATATCCTGTCCCTATAAAACACTCCCAGGACAGGTACAGCACGAATTTGGATACAGAGTAATGCTCCCACTACAGTGTACCCATCAAACACTCCAAGGACAGGTACAGCACAAGGTTAGAAACAGAGTAAAACTCCCTCTACACTGTCCCCATCAAACACTCCCAGGACAGGTACAGCACGGGGTTAGATACAGAGTAAAACTCCCTCTACACTGTCCCCATCAAACACTCCCAGGACAGGTACAGCACGGGGTTAGATACAGAGTAAAGCTCCCTCTATACTGTCCCCATCAAACACTCCCAGGAAGGTATAGCACAGGGTTAGATACCGAGTAAATCTGCCTCTAAACTGTCCCCATCAAACACTCCCAGGACAGGTACAGCACGTATATATATACAGAGTAAAGCTCCCTCCACACTGTCCCCATCAAACACTCCCAGGACAGGTACAGCACGGGGTTAAATACAGAGTAAAGCTCCCTCTACACTGGCCCCATCAAACAGTCCTAGGACAGGTACAGCACGGGTATATATACAGAGTAAAGCTCCCTCTACAGTCTTCCCATCAAACATTCCCAGGACAGGCAAAGCAAGTGGTTAGATACAGAGTAAATCTCTCTCTACAGTGTCCCCATCACACACTCCCAGGACAGGTACAGCACGTGGTTAGATATAGAATAAATCTCCCTCTACACTCCCCCCATCAAACACTCCCAGGATAGATACAGCATGGGGCTAAATACAGAGTAAAGCTCCGTCTACAATGTCCCCATCAAACACTTCCAGGACAGGTACAGCACGGGTATATATACAGAGTACAGCTCCCTCTACAGTCTTCCCATCAAACATTCCCAGAACAGGCAAAGCAAGGGGTTAGATAGAGAATAAAGCTCTCTCTACAGTGTCCCCAACAAACACTCCCAGGACAGGTACTGGCGGGATTAGTAACAGAGTAAAACTCCCTCGACACTGTCCTCATCAAGCATTCCCAGGACAGGTACAGCACGGGGTTAGATAAAGATTAAAGCTCCCTCTACACCGCCCCATCAAACACTCCCATGACAGGCAGAGCACGGGGTTAGATACAGAGTAAAGCTCCAACAACAGTGACCCCATCAAACACTCCCAGGACAAGTACAGCACGGGGTTAGATACAGAGTAAAGCTCCCTCTACAGTGTCTCCATCACCCATTCCCAGTGCAGGTACAGCACAGGGTTAGATAGAGGGAAAAGCTCCCCCTACACTTTCCCAACTTAACACTCCCAGGACAGCGAAAGCACAGGGTTAGATAGACAGGAAAGCTCCCTCTACACTGTCCCCATCAAACACTCCCAGGACAGGTACTGCACCGGGTGAGATATAGAGTAAAGCTCCATCTACACTGCCCCCATCAAACACTCCCAGGACAGGTACAGCACGGGGTTAGGTACAGAGTAAAGCTCCCTCTACACCGTCCCCATCAAACACTCCCACGACAGGTACAGCACAGGGTTAGGTACAGAGTAAAGCTCCCTCTACACTGTCCCCATCAAATACTCCCAGGACAGCTGCAGCACAGGGTTACATACAGAGTAAACTCGCTCTACACTGTCCCAATGAAACACTCCCAGGAAAGGTACAGCACAGGGTTAGATAAAGAGTAAAGCTCCCTCTTCACTGTCCTCATCAAACACTCCCATGACAGATATAGCACGGTGTTATATATAGATTAAAGCTCCCTCTGCAATTTCCCCATCAAACACGCCAAGGACAGGTACAGCACGGGATTAGATAAAGAGTATAGGGTCGGTTACAGAGTAAAGCGCCCTCTACACAGTCCCCATCAAACATACCCTTGAAAGGTACAGCACGGGGTTAGATACAGAGAAATGCTCCCTCCATTCTGTCCCAATCAAACACACAAAGGACAGGTAAAGCATGGGGTTAAATACAGAGTGAGGTTCTGTCTACACTGCCTCCATCAAACACTGGCAGGACAGGTACAGCACGGGGTTAGATACAGAGTAAAACTCCCTCTACACTGTCCCCATCAAACACTCGCAGGATAGGTACAGCACAGGGTTAGATACAGAGTAAAACTCCCTCTACACTGTCCCCATCAAAAACTCCCAGGACAGGTAAGCACAGGGTTAGATACATGATAAAGCTCCCTCTACACTGTCCCCATCAAACACTCGCAGGACATGTACAGCACCGGGTTAGATACAGAGAAAATTTCCCTCCACACTTTCCCCATCAGAAATTCCCAGGACATGTAGAGCATGTGGTTAGATACAAAGTAAAACTCCCTCTACACTGTCCCCATCAAACACCCCCAGGACAGGTACAGCGCAGGGTTAGATAAAGAGTAAAGCTCCCACTACAACGTCCCCATCAGAGCCTTCCAGGGCAGGTACAGCATGGGGTTTGATACAGAGTAGAGCTTCCTCTAGACTGTACCATCAAACACTCACAGGACTAGAACAGCACAGCATTAGATACAGATTAAAGCTTCCTCTAAACTGTCCCCCTCAAACACTCCCAGGATATGTATAGATTGAATTCAGATACAGAGGAAAGCTTCCTCTACACTGTCCCCATCAAATTCTCCCAGGAAAGGTACAGCACAGGGTTAGATAAAGAGTAAAGCTCCCTCTACGTTGTCCAGATCAAACACTCCCAGGACAGGTCCAGCACAGGGTTAGATACAGAGTAAATCTCCCTCTAGACTGTCCCCATCAAACTGTCCGAGGGCATGTAGAGCACGGGGTTAGATACAGAGTAAAGCTCCCTCAGCACTGTCCCCATCAAACACTCGCAGGACAGGTACAACACGGGGTTAGATACAGAGTAAAGCTCCCTCTACACTGTCCCCAACAAACACTCCCAGGGCAAGTACGGCACGGGGTTTGATACAGAGTAGACCTTCCTCTACACTGTACCATCAAACACTCACAGGACTAGAACAGCACAGCGTTAGATACAGATTAAAGCTTCCTCTAAGCTGTCCCCATCAAACTCTCCCAGGACAGGTAAGCACAGGGTTAGATACATGGTAAAACTCACTCTACACTATCCCCAACAAACACTCCCAGGACAACGACCAGCACAGGGTAAGATAGAGAGTAAAGCTCCCCCTACACCATCTTCATCAAACACTCCCAGCACAGGTACAGCACAGATTTAGATACAGAGTAAAACTCCCTCTACACTGTTCCCATCAAACACTGCCAGGACAGGTACAGCACGGGGTTAGATAAAGAGTAAAGCTCCCTCTACACTGTCCCCATCAAACACTCCCAGGACAGGTACAGCATGGGGTTTGATACAGAGTTGAGCTTCCTCTACCGTCCCCATCAAACAATCACAGGACTAGAACAGCACAGCGTTAGATACAGATTAAAGCTTCCTCTAAACTGTCCCCATCAAACACTCCCAGGACAGGTATAGAATGAATTCAGATACAGAGGAAAGCTTCCTCTACACTGTCCCCATCAAATTCTCCCAGGAAAGGTACAGCACAGGGTTAGATAAAGAGTAAAGCTCCCTCTTCACTACCCCTGCCAAACATACCCAGGACAGATATAGCACGGTGTTATATATAGAGTAAAGATCCCTCTGCAATTTCCCCATCAAACACTCCAAGGACAGGTACAGCAAGGATTTAGATAAAGAGTAAAGCTTCCTCTACACTGCCCCAATCAAACATTCCTAGGACAGGTACAGCACAGGGTTAGATAGAGAGTAAATGTCTTTCTACACACTTCCCATCAAACACTCCCAAGGCAGCTACAGCACAGGGTTAAATACAGAGTAAAGTTTCCTCTACATTGCCCTAATCAGCACTCCCATGACAGGTACAGCATGGGGTTAGATACAGAGTAAAGCTCCGTCTACAATGTCCCAATCAAACACTCCCAGTACATGTCGAGTAAAGGGTTAGATACAGAGTAAAGCTCCCTCTACACTGTCCCCATCAAACACTCCCAGGACAGGTACAGCACGGGATTAGATACAGAGTAAAGCTCCCTCTACACTGTCCCCATCAAACACTCCCACGAAAGGTACAGCACGGGGTTAGGTACAGAGTAAAGCTCCCTCTACACTATCCACATCAAACACTCCCACGACAGGTAAAGCACGGGGTTGGGTATAGAGTAAAGCTCCCTCTACACTGTCCCAATCAAACACTCCCAGGACAGGTGCAGCACAGGGTTAGATACAGAGTAAACTCCCTCTACACTGTCCCAATGAAACACTCCCAGGACAGGTACAGCACGGGTTTAGATACAGAAGAAAGCTCCCTCTACATTGCCCCATCAAACACTCCCATGAAAGGTACAGCACAGGGTTAGATAAAGAGTAAAGCTCCCTCTTCACTGTCCCCATCAAACACTCCCAGGACAGGTATAGAATGAATTCAGATACAGAGGAAAGCTTCCTCTACACTGTCCCCATCAAATTCTCCCAGGAAAGGTACAGCACAGGGTTAGATAAAGAGTAAAGCTCCCTCTTCACTACCCCTGCCAAACATACCCAGGACAGATATAGCACGGATTTAGATACTGAGTAAAGCTCCCTCTACACTGTCCCCATCAAACACTCTCAGGACTGGTGCGGCACATGGTTAGATACAGAGTAAACTCCCTCTACACTGTCCCAGTGAAACACTCCCAGGACAGGTACAGCACGGGTTTAGATACAGTGTAAAGCTCCCTCTTTACTGTCCCCATCAAATACTCCCAGGACAGATATAGCGCAGTGTTATATATAGAGTAAAGCTCTCTCTGCAATTTCCCCATTAAACACTCCCAGGACAGGTACAGCACAGGTTTAGATACAGAGTAAAGCTCCCACTACACTGTCCACATCAAATACTCCCAGGACAGGTACAGCACGGGGTTAGATACAGAGTAAAGCTCCCTCTACACTCTCCCCATCAAACACTCGCAGGACAGGCACAGCATGGGGTTAGATACAGAGTAAAGCTCCCTCTAAACCCTCCCCATCAAACACTCCCAGTACATGTCCAGTACGGGGTTAGATACAGAGTAAAACTCCCTCTACACTGTCCACATCAAACACTCCCAGGGCAGGTATAGCACGGGGTTAGATACAGAGTAAACCTCCCTCTACACTGTCCCCATCAAAAACTCCCAGGACAGGTAAGCACAGGGTTAGATACATGGTAAAACTCACTCTACACTGTCCCCAACAAACACTCCCAGGACAACGACCAGCACAGGGTGAGATAGAGAGTAAAGCTCCCTCTACAACATCCCCATCAGACACTTCCAGGACAGGTACAGCATGGGGTTTGATACAGAGTAAATCTCCCTCTACACTGTCCCCATCAAACACTCACAGGACTAGAACAGCACAGCGTTAGATACACATTAAAGCTTCCTCTAAACTGTCCCCATCAAACACTCCCAGGACAGGTATAGAATGAATTCAGATACAGAGGAAAGCTCCCTCTACACGGTCCCAATCAAATTCTCCCAGGAAAGGTATTGCACAGGGTTAGATAAAGAGTAAAGCTCCCTCTTCACTACCCCTGCCAAACATACCCAGGACAGATATAGCACGGTGTTATATATAGAGTAAAGATCCCTCTGCAATTTCCCCATCAAACACTCCAAGGACAGGTACAGCAAGGATTTAGATAAAGAGTAAAGCTTCCTCTACACTGCCCCAATCTAACATTCCCAGGACAGGTACAGCACAGGGTTAGATAGAGAGTATATGTCCCTCTACACTCTTCCCATCATACACTCCCAAGGCAGCTACAGCACGGGGTTAAATACAGAGTAAAGTTTCCTCTACACTACCCTAATCAAACACTCCCAGGACAGGTACAGCACGGGGTTAGATACAGAGTAAAGCTCCCTCTACACTGTCCCCCTCAAACACTGCCAAGACAGGTACAGCACCGGGTTAAATGCAGTCACAGGATAAGGGGCTGGACACAATTACGAAATGAGATGGGAATAAATTTCTTCACTCAGTGTATTGTGAATCATTGGAATTCTCTAATGCGGTGAGTTTTCAATGCCCAGCCATGGAGTTTATTCAGGACAGATGTCGGTAGATTTTTGGATACTAAGGGAATCAAGGAGACGGGGATAGTGCAGGAAGGTGGGATTGGGGTAGATGATTAACCATGATCTTACTGAATGTCGGAGCAGCTGGAGAGGCAGAATGACCAGCTCCTGCTCCTATTTCTCATTTTTTTTTGTACCTGTAACATCAACACCCATTGCGTATTCACCTGGAGGTACAGACTCTTAAATCAGCATCATTGGCCCAGGAATGAGGAGGATTGGAAGAGCTGCTGGGGTTCCCACTTTGGGTTATTCGGGAAGGGGATGTGAGGATGTGAGTGGACATCAGGATTGCTCAGTTGATAATTATTATTGACACTCCCCGGTCTGAGGGCCGCGTTTACAGAATCAGCCCCTGGAGTGTTTGGTGAGCTAAGGAGCTGTTGTGTTTAATTGCTCTGAGTTTGATTATGTGAATCTGTTTACAATTGATCCTCACCGTGCTTGATTGGTTAAGCTTGGATATGCATGAAAAGAAACGTAAACAAACTGTAGAAGCTAGAGCTGTAAGCATGGAGCAGACATTTTAAAACACTGTGATTAAAACTTGTTACACAGATAGAATCTAGTGTCATCTCTACATCGATCTGAGATATGACGGAGACAATGCTAACAGTTGGTTGTGGGATAATCTCTCTCAGAATAATGCCTCTGTGTGAGGGATGGGGATGTGTGAGATCAGTATAGATCGGAGCTGGCTTGTTCTCTTACACTATCCCTCTGTTTTATTACAGACTCGCTGGAGATCGGTGGTGGAATATGCTCAGTTCGGAGGTCGCCAGTGCAGTGGTTCCAGATTTGAAATTCGAGCGTGTGCCTCTGCCAGAGGTTGCCCTGTGGATGAGGGCTGTGCAGATCGCTTTCGATGTGCTTCAGGTTGTGAATCACTTTCCTACCAGGATTTTGACGGTGCAGTGGGTCAGTAGGGTACAGCGCTCAGTCCAGTCCCCAGAGAAGGGGTGGAAATGCCATCAAGTGGTTAATCGTAAAGCTTCAGCTTGCAAAGATATTGATGTGTCCTCAGTGTGGGTCCTGCTGGATAGGGTCCAGGAACACGGTGCTATCTCATTCTGAGAGGCCACAGGGTGAGCACTAGGAGAAAACAAAAGATAAAATCGAGCGCAAAGGAGATGCTCCTGGGGCTGAAGTGAACCACACTGCGAGGACAGTGGGAGCTTTAGTCTGTATCTAACCCCGTGCTGTACCTGTCCTGGGAGTGTTTGATGGGGACAGTGTAGAGGGAGCTTTACTCTGTATCTAACCCCGTGCTGTACCTGTCCTGGGAGTGTTTGATGGGGACAGTGCAGAGGGAGCTTTACTCTGTATCTAACCCCGTGCTGTACCTGTCCTGGGAGTGTTTGATGGGGACAGTGCAGAGGGAGCTTTACTCTGTATCTAACCCCGTGCTGTATCTGTCCTGGGAATGTTTGATGGGGACAGTGTAGAGGGAGCTTTACTCTGTATCTAACCCCGTGCTGTACCTGTCCTGGGAGTGTTTGACAGGGACGGTGTAGAGGGAGTTTTACTCTGTACCTAAAACCGTGCTGCACCTGTCCTGGGAGTTTGATGGGGACAGTGTAGAGGGAGCTTTACTCTGTATCTAACCCCGTGCTGTATCTGTCCTGGGAATGTTTGATGGGGACAGTGTAGAGGGAGCTTTACTCTGTATCTAACCCCGTGCTGTACCTGTCCTGGGAATGTTTGATGGGGACAGTGTAGAGGGAGCTTTACTCTGTATCTAACCCCGTGCTGTACCTGTCCTGGGAGTGTTTGACAGGGACGGTGTAGAGGGAGTTTTACTCTGTACCTAAAACCGTGCTGCACCTGTCCTGGGAGTTTGATGGGGACAGTGTAGAGGGAGCTTTACTCTGTATCTAACCCCGTGCTGTATCTGTCCTGGGAATGTTTGATGGGGACAGTGCAGAGGGAGCTTTACTCTGTATCTAACCCCGTGCTGTACCTGTCCTGGGAGTGTTTGATGGGGACAGTGCAGAGGGAGCTTTAGTCTGTATCTAACCCCGTGCTGTACCTGTCCTGGGAGTGTTTGATGGGGACAGTGTAGAGGGAGCTTTACTCTGTATCTAACCCCATGCTGTACCTGTCCTGGGAGTGTTTGATGGGGACAGTGCAGAGGGAGCTTTACTCTGTATCTAACCCCGTGCTGTACCTGTCCTGGGAGTGTTTGATGGGGACAGTGCAGAGGGAGCTTTACTCTGTATCTAACCCCGTGCTGTATCTGTCCTGGGAATGTTTGATGGGGACAGTGTAGAGGGAGCTTTACTCTGTATCTAACCCCGTGCTGTACCTGTCCTGGGAGTGTTTGACAGGGACGGTGTAGAGGGAGTTTTACTCTGTACCTAAAACCGTGCTGCACCTGTCCTGGGAGTTTGATGGGGACAGTGTAGAGGGAGCTTTACACTGTATCTAACCCCGTGCTGTACCTGTCCTGGGAGTGTTTGATGGGGACAGTGTAGAGGGAGCTTTACTCTGTATCTAACCCCGTGCTGTATCTGTCCTGGGAGTGATTGATGGGGACGGTGTAGAGGGAGCTTTACACTGTATCTAACCCCATGCTGTACCTGTCCTGGGAGTGTTTGATGGGGACAGTGTAGAGGGAGTTTTACTCTGTATCTAACCCCGTGCTGTACCTGTCCTGGGAGTGTTTGATGGGGACAGTGTAGAGGGAGTTTTACTCTGTATATAACCCCGAGCTGTACCTGTAGCGGGAGGATTATTTGGTGTAGTCGTGTATCTCTCCTGAGTGCCAATATCTCTGACTGTCATGAGCATCTTCCTCGTGAACATGTCTCATGCTGGAATCTGATGTTTGCTGACCTTTGAAGCTCGATATCAGCTACATGGTTTCCTGGGGTCTCTGGATCTGAGTTTCACTATGGGATATGTGTCATGGCTGCCTGTAATGTGTGGTTTATATTTTGTTACAGGGCAGTGTGTCAGTCAGGCACTGGTGTGTAATGGAGATGAAGACTGTGAGGGAGATGGAGCAGATGAAGCAAACTGTGGGGATCGCAAGATGGCGTGTGACATCGATAAAATCCCACCACAGGCAGAGCTAACGGGGAATGGGTAAGGGGGTCCGACACTGCGGGTTGGTCTGAACAATGAGCAGGCACTGAGGCCCACTGTTCCATGGCACTGGAATAGGATCAGAGTGTCGGAAAGTGTGAGGGTGTGTTTCTTAGTGTGAGCAAACATGTGTCGGGGTCTATGTATGTGGG
Organism: Cetorhinus maximus; assembly: GCF_964194155.1. NCBI lineage: Eukaryota > Metazoa > Chordata > Chondrichthyes > Lamniformes > Cetorhinidae > Cetorhinus > Cetorhinus maximus. The sequence continues at coordinate 4,306,111 of NC_135880.1, read as the reverse complement.
AGTGTGGATGTGTATTGGTGAGAGTTCAGTTATCTGCGTGTTTTTTTTAATTCATTCACGGGATGTGGGTGTCGCTGGCTGGGTCAGCATTTATTGCCCATCCCTAGTTGCCCTTGAGAAGGTGGTGGTGAGCTGCCTTCTTGAACCGCTGCAGTCCATGTGGTGTAGGTACACCCACAGTGCTGATAGGGAGGGAGTTCCAGGATTTTGACCCAGTGACAGTGAAGGAACGGCGATATATTTCCAAATCAGGATGCTGAGTGACTTGGAGGGGAACTTCCAGGTGGTGGTGTTCCCATCTATCTGCTGCCCTTGTCCTTCTAGATTGTGATGGTTGTGGTTTTGGAAGGTCCTGTCGAAGAAGCCTTGGTGAATTCCTGCAGTGCATCTTGTAGGTGGTACACACTGCTACTACTGTGCGTCAGTGGTGGAGGGAGTGAATGTTTGTGGATGTGGTGCCAATCAAGTAGGCTACTTTGTCCTGAATGGTGTCAAGCTTCTTGAGTGTTGTGGGAGCTGCACTCATCCAGGCAAGTGGGGAGTATTCCATCACACTCCTGACTTTTGCCTTGTAGATGGTGGACAGGCTTTGGGGAGTCAGGAGGTGAGTTACTCGTTGCAGGATTCCTAGCCTCTGAACTGCTCTTGTAGTCACAGTATTTATATGGCTAGTCCAGGTCAGTTTCTGGTCAATGGTAAACCCGACGATGTTGATGCTGAGCGATTCAGTGATGGTAATGCCATCGAATGTGATGGGGCGATGGTTGGATTCTCTCTTGTTGGAGATGGTCATTGCCTGGCACTTGTGTGGCGTGAATGTTATTTGCCATTTGTCAGCCCAAGCCTGCATATTGTCCAGGTCTTGCTGTATTTGGACATGGACTGCTTCAGTATCTGAAGAGTTGCAAATGGTGCTGAACATTGTGCAATCATCAGCGAACATCCCCACTTCTGACCTTATGATGGAAGGAAGTTCATTGATGAAGCAGCTGAAGATAGTTAGGCCGAGGACACTACCCTGAGGAACTCCTGCAGTGATGTTCTGGAGCTGAGATGACTGACATCCAACAACCACAACCATCTACCTTTGTGCTAGGTATGACTCCAACCAGCGGAGAGTTTTCCCCCAATTCCCATTGACTCCAGTTTTGCTAGGGCTCCTTGATGCCACACTCAGTCAAATGCTCCTTTGATGTCAAGGCCCCTCACTCTCACCTCATCTCGGGAGTTCAGCTCTTTTGCCCATGTTTGAACCAAGGCTGTAATGAAGTCAGGAGCTGAATGGCCCTGGCGGAACCCAAACTGGGTGTCAGTGAGCAGGTTATTGCTAAGCAAGTGCCACTTGATAACACTGTTGATGACCTCTTCCATTACTTTACTGATGATGGAGAGTAGACTGATGGGGCGGTAATTGGCCAGGTTGGATTTGTCCTGCTTTTTGTGTACAGGACATACCTGGGTGATTTTCCACATAGCCGGCTAGATGCCAGTGTTCTAGTTGTACTGGAACAGCTTGGCTAGGGGTGCGGCAAGTTCTGGAGCACAAGTCTTCAGCACATTGCTGGAATATTGTCAGGTCCCATAGCCTTTGCAGTATCCAGTGCCTTCAGCTGTTTCTTCATATCATGTAGAGTGAATCGAATTGGCTGAAGACTGGCATCTGTGATGCTGGGGACCTCTGGAGGAGGCCAAGATGGATCATCCACTCGGCACTTCTGGCTGAAGATTGTAGCAAATGCTTCAGCCTTATCTTTTACACTGATGTGCTGGGCTCCTCCATCATTGAGGTTGGGGTTATTTGTGGAGCCTCCTCCTCCAGTGCTATGTCTTTTAGGACTTGGCCAGCTCGGTCAATAGTGGTGCCACCGAGCCACTCTTAGTAATAGAGATTAAAGTCCCCCACCCAGAGTACATTCTGTGCCCTTGCCACCCTCAGTGCTTCCTCCAAGTGGTGTTCAACATGGAGGAAGCACTGATTCATCAGCTGAGGGAGAGGGTACGTGGTAATCAGCAGGAGGTTTCCTTGCCCATGTTTGACCTGATGCCATGGGACTTCATGGGGTCTGGAGTCGATGTTGAGAATTCCCAGGGCAACTCCCTCCCGACTGTATACCACTGTGTTGCCACCTCTGCTGGCTCTGTCCTGCCGGTGGGACAGGACATACCCAGGGATGGTGATGGTGGTGTCTGGGACATTATCTGTAAGGTATGATTCTGTGAGGATGACTATGTCAGGCTGTTGCTTGACTAGTCTGTGAGACAGCTCTCCCAATTTTGGCACTAGCCCCCCCGATGTTAGTGAGGAGGGCTTTGCAGGGTCGGGTTTGATGTTGTTGTTTACAGAGCCTCGGTCAATGTCGGGTGGTCCGTTCTCATAGACTTTGTAGCCATTTTATAGGGGCTGAGTGTCTTGCTAGGCCATTTCAGGGGCATTTAAGAGTCAACCACATTGCTTTGGGTCTGGAGTCACATGTCGGCCAGACCAGGTAAGGACGGCAGATTTCCTACCCTCAAGGGTATTAGTGAACCAGATGGGGTTTTTCCTGACAACAATGGCTTCCTGGTGATCAATAGACTTTAATTTCAGATTTTTATTGAATTCAAATTCTACCACTTGCCAAGGTGGGATTGAAACCCAGGTCCCCTGTACATTATCCGGGGGTCTCTGGATTACAAGCCCAGTGACAATAGCACCGCGCCATCACCTCCCATGGAAGGAGAAACTGGGGGGGAAAGGCATTGGGGGCTGGGGGAGGGGAAAACACCTCCATGTGGTGAGAAAATTGGTCAATCAGCTGCCTACCGGGAGGCCAATGAAAGGTCACTTGGTGACTCCGAGGTCCATTTTCCTGGCATCAGGAGGACCCTCAGCTGTGTGGAGAGGCCACAAGTAAAAAGCTATGGTGGCTTTGTTATGGTCACTCCATCATGTACAACGGGCTCTCCTGCCAGGGATGATCACCCATGCGGCAAGAGCACTGATCGATCAGAGGGAATTCCTCCCTACCACCTGGCTTCACCTCAACACATTCACCTGTCCTTGAGGGTGCCTGGCCATTGAGAATGCTCTCACCCCAGAGCTGCAGTATCAATAATGGCCACTGCTAGTGGTGGTGCTACTGAGCTAGTGAGTGTAAATGGGGCTGTGGGAGGGGATTAAATGGGTGGGTAGAGTCAGTGATAGGGGGAGAGTGTACATGGGGCTGTGGGAGGGGATTAAATGGGTGGGTAGAGTCAGCGATAGGGGAGGGTGTACATGGGGCTGTGGGAAAGGATTAAATGGGTGGGTAGAGTCAGTGATAGGGGAGAGTGTACATGGGGCTGTGGGAGGGGATTAAATGGATGGGTAGAGTCAGTGATAGGGGGAGAGTGTACATGTGGCTGTGGGAGGGGATTAAATGGGTGGGTAGAGTCAGTGATAGGGGGAGAGTGTACATGGGGCTGTGGGAGGGGATTAAATGGGTGGGTAGAGTCAGTGATAGGGGGAGAGTGTACATGGGGCTGTGGGAGGGGATTAAATGGGTGGGTAGAGTCAGTGATAGGGGAGAATGTACATGGGGCTGTGGGAGGGGATTAAATGGGTGGGTAGAGTCAGTGATAGGGGAGAGTGTACATGGGGATGTGGGAAGGGATTAAATGGGTGGATAGAGTCAGTGATAGGGGAGAGTGTACATGGGACTGTGGGAGGGGATTAAATGGGTGGGTAGAGTCAGTGATAGGGGAGAGTGTACATGGGGATGTGGGAGGGGATTAAATGGGTGGATAGAGTCAGTGATAGGGGAGAGTGTACATGGGGCTGTGGGAGGGGATTAAATGGGTGGGTAGAGTCAGTGATAGGGGGAGAGTGTACATGGGGCTGTGGGAGGGGATTAAATGGGTGGGTAGAGTCAGTGATAGGGGGAGAATGGACATGGGGCTGTGGGAGGGGATTAAATGGGTGGATAGAGTCAGTGATAGGGGAGAATGGACATGGGGCTGTGGGAGGGGATTAAATGGGTGGGTAGAGTCAGTGATAGGGGGAGAGTGTACATGGGGCTGTGGGAGGGGATTAAATGGGTGGGTAGAGTCAGTGAAAGGGGAGAGTGTACATGGGGCTGTGGGAGGGGATTAAATGGGTGGGTAGAGTCAGTGATAGGGGGAGAGTGTACATGGGGCTGTGGGAGGGGATTAAATGGGTGGGTAGAGTCAGTGATAGGGGAGAGTGTACATGGGGCTGTGGGAGGGGATTAAATGGGTGGGTAGAGTCAGTGATAGGGGAGAGTGTACATGGGGATGTGGGAGGGGATTAAATGGGTGGATAGAGTCAGTGATAGGGGAGAGTGTACATGGGGATGTGGGAAGGGATTAAATGGGTGGGTAGAGTCAGTGATAGGGGAGAGTGTACATGGGGATGTGGGAGGGGATTAAATGGGTGGATAGAGTCAGTGATAGGGGAGAGTGTACATGGGGCTGTGGGAGGGGATTAAATGGGTGGGTAGAGTCAGTGATAGGGGGAGAGTGTACATGGGGCTGTGGGAGGGGATTAAATGGGTGGGTAGAGTCAGTGATAGGGGAGAGTGTACATGGGGCTGTGGGAGGGGATTAAATAGTGGGTAGAATCAGTGATAGGGGGAGAATGGACATGGGGCTGTGGGAGGGGATTAAATGGGTGGGTAGAGTCAGTGATAGGGGGAGAGTGTACATGGGGCTGTGGGAGGGGATTAAATGGGTGGGTAGAGTCAGTGATAGGGGGAGAATGGACATGGGGCTGTGGGAGGGGATTAAATGGGTGGATAGAGTCAGTGATAGGGGAGAGTGTACATGGAGCTGTGGGAGGGGATTAAATGGATGGGTAGAGTCAGTGATAGGGGAGTGTGTAAAACAAAAACAGAAACAGAATTACCTGGAAAAACTCAGCAGGTCTGGCAGCATCGGTGGAGAAGAAATCAGTTAACGTTTCGAGTCCTCATGGCCCTTCGGCAGAACTGAGTATAGTTAGGAGAGAGGTGAAATATAAGCTGGTCTAAGGTGGGGGGCGGGGGGAGAGAGAAGTTGAGGGTGGGGTGGTTGTAGGGATAAGCAAGCAGTGATAGGAGCAGATAATCAAAAGATGTCACAGACAAAAGGATCAAAGAGGTGTTGAAGGTGGTGATATTATCTAAGAAAAGTGCTAATTAAGAATGGATGACAGGATACTCAAAGTACAGCTCTAGTGGGGGTGGGGTGGAAAGACTAACAAAGTTTTAGTTTTAGATTTAAAAATAATGGAAATAGGTGGGAAAAGAAGAATCTATATAAATTATTGGAAAAAAAAGGGGGAGGGGGGAGAAACGGGGTGGGGATGGGGGGAGGGGGAGTTTAAGATCTAAAGTTGTTGAATTCAATATTCAGCACGGAAGGCTGTAAAGTGCCTAGTCGGAAGATGAGGTGCTGTTCCTCCAGTTTGCGTTGGGCTTCACTGGAACAATGCAGCAAGCCAAGGACAGACATGTGGGCAAGAGAACAGGGTGGAGTGTTAAAATGGCAAGCGACAGGGAGGTTTGGGTCTTTCTTGCGGACAGACCGCAGGTGTTCTGCAAAGCGGTCGCCCAGTTTGCGTTTGGTCTCTCCAATGTAGAGGAGACCGCATTGGGAGCAACGAATGCAGTAGACTAAGTTAGGGGAAATGCAAGTGAAATGCTGCTTCACTTGAAAGGAGTGTTTGGGCCCTTGGCCCACATTTCTGTCCTTGGCCTGCTGCATTGTTCCAGTGAAGCCCAACGCAAACTGGAGGAACAGCACCTCATCTTCCGACTAGGCACTTTACAGCCTTCCGGGCTGAATATTGAATTCAACAACTTTAGATCTTAAACTCCCCCTCCCCCCATCCCCACCCCGTTTCTCCCCCCTCCCCCTTTTTTTTCCAATAATTTATATAGATTCTTCTTTTCCCACCTATTTCCATTATTTTTAAATCTAAAACTAAAACTTTGTTAGTCTTTTCCACCCCACCCCCACTAGAGCTGTACCTTGAGTGTCCTGTCTTCCATTCTTAATTAGCACTTTTCTTAGACAAATATCACCACCTTCAACACCTCTTTGATCCTTTTGTCTGTGACATCTTTTGATTATCTGCTCCTATCACTGCTTATCTCCACAATCACCCCACCCTCAACGTCTCTCTCCCCCCGCCCCCCACCTTAGACCAGCTTATATTTCACCTTTCTCCTAACTATACTCAGTTCTGCCGAAGGGCCATGAAGGCTCGAAACGTTAACTGATTTCTTCTCCGCCGATGCTGCCAGACCTGCTGAGTTTTTCCAGGTAATTCTGTTTTTGTTTTAGATTTCCAGCATCCGCAGTAGCTTTTAGCTTTTTGTTTTTATATAGGGGAGAGTGTGTTTGGTGAGCTGTGTGATCTGTTTTCAATCCCTGGTCTCTCATCAATGTGTTTTGTTCTTTAAGCTTTGATATTATTAGGGGAGAATTTCGGGGACCTGTAATCAATACCAAATTTTTTGGTGGAACTTGCCGGAAGGTTTTCAGTGGAGATAACCGGGAATACTACCGTCTCCCAGAGAGTATTCTACAGTACACCTTCCAGGTAATGTCTGAGGCCCCGGGATTGCTGGCTTGATTCCTCATGGACAATGCTTTGAACGATGAACACTCTGGTTGTGAAAGTCATGACTGAAATTACCTCAGGCTGTTGGGGCTGCATTTTCCTGTGGGACGCTGGCCTTGGGGGCAAGTTAAGTCCCTGACCTGTGCTTCATGGCAGTGAGCACCTCCCTCTCCTCCTCACCAAACTCACAGCAATTCTACTCTGTCATCGTGCACTCCATAACAGGGCACTTAAGCCTCTCTTATTTACACTCCAGAGTTTGAAGTGAATTTCCTGTCTTGCAGTTACAGTTCCTTAATCTTCCGGGAGAAGCTTCCTCATTGGAGCCTTTGCAGTCCTATTAATGATGGTATCCAGGCTCCCAATGATGCTAGTCCAATCGGCAGCTCAGGCTGGAGAGGTGGGTGCTGCTGAGGCAGGTTGGAGACTGTGAGGGCTCCCCAACATGGAGGCTCCATCACTGGTCTGCACTGCAGCAGAGATTTAAACCAGACTGAGGCCAGCAAACCCATTGGGACTGAGGGGGGAACCACTCTACTGGATCAGCTTCAGCTGAGACTGGTGGGCTTTGCTGCTTGTAGCCCCTTTTACTGGGTCATGCAGCCTCCACTGGCCCTCTGGCCTGGCACAGGGAGGCTGCCGAGCTCCACATTCACCGGGGGTGAGCGGCGCACTCGCTGTCAGTAACAGGTCGGAGATGCTGCCAGATTGCCAGCACCTGTTATCTGCGCAGTTCGATCCAGGGGAGGTTCCTGGCTGGCAAAACCTGGGCCCCTCTGTAAATCCCACCCTCCACCTCCAAACCCATCGCCACGGGGCTGGGGAATTTCCACCCTTGGAGTTAACCAATAATGTGAGGGGAGGCCAGGCAGTATAACTGCTGCCCTGTGCTGAGTCCAATCAGTAAACCACCCCAGTGGCTTTCGCCACTCACACCAGACAATATAGTAGCCCAGCAAATCCAGCATATCACTCTCCCCCTCTCCCTCTCCCTTTAGATTATTGCTGCCAATATCATTGTATAGTCAGTGTTCCTCAGAAAGTTCCTCTCTCCCAATCCTCTCATACACTCCATCCCCTCCCCTCACCCCTCCTGTGAAGTCCAGAACCATCAGACTGGGCTCGGCCATTTCCAATGGTCAGTCTAACTGTATCCAGTCTGACAGACAGATGCTGACCGACCACAATGTGGGGAGGCCATTGCCCCTCCAGCCACCCTGTGCCCGATTGTTGCCCATGGTCTGCCTGGATGGTGTGGCGCGATCAGGCTGAAGAAGCTGCTTTGGGAATTGGGGTTTAACAAAGTGATCCCACAAATCCTGGAGCGTCACTGCAAATACTGTGGATTCAGGGAATGGATGGACAGTGTGAGTGGACAGTGTGAGTGGCCCTGTCATGGGTGGACACACCGTGGGTGAGGCGGCGCCTCCAGCTGGAAGCCCATTGACCTGCGGCGGGACCAGAAGATCCTGACGGGGGTGGAAAATCCTCTCCAGTGGGTGGACAGTGTGAGTAGATGGAGTGGGTGGATAGTGAGGGTGGAGAATGTGAGTGGAGAGTGTGAGTGGAGAGTGTGAGTGGAGAGTGTGAGTGGAGAGTGTCAGTGGAGGAGAAGGGTGGAGGGTGCGGGCAGAGAGTGGAGGGTGGAGAGTGGAGGGTGAGGGTGGAGGGTGAGGGTGGAGGGTGGGAGCGGAGGGTGGGAGCGGAGGGTGCGAGCGGAGGGTGAGGGTGGAGGGTGAGGGTGGAGGGTGGAGGGTGAGGGTGGAGGGGAGGGTGGAGGGGGAGGGTGGAGGGTGGAGGGGGAGGGTGGAGGGTGGAGGGTGGAGGGTGAAGGTGGAGGGTGAGGGTGGAGGGTGAGGGTGGACTGTAAGGGTGGAGGGTGGAGTGTGAGGGTGGAGGATGAGGGTGGAGGGTGAGGGTGGAGGGTGAGGGTGGTGAGGGCGGAGGGTGCGAGCGGAGGGTGCGAGCGGAGGGTGAGGGCGGAGGGTGAGGGCGGAGGGAGGGCGGAGGGTGAGGGCGGAGGGTGAGGGCGGAGGGTGAGGGCGGAGGGTGCGGGATGAGGGTGCGGGATGAGGGTGCGGGGTGAGGGTGCGGGGTGAGGGTGCGGGGTGAGGGTGCGGGGTGAGGGTGCGGGGTGAGGGTGCGGGGTGAGGGTGCGGGGTGAGGGTGCGGGGTGAGGGGTGAGGGCGGGGGGTGAGGGCGGAGGGTGAGGGCGGAGGGTGCGGGCGGAGGGTGCGGGCGGAGGGTGCGGGCGGAGGGTGAGGGCGGAGGGTGAGGGCGGAGGGTGTGGGATGAGGGTGCGGGATGAGGGTGCGGGATGAGGGTGCGGGATGAGGGTGCGGGTGGAGGGTGCGGGTGGAGGGTGCGGGTGGAGGGTGCGGGTGGAGGGTGAGGGTGGAGGGTGAGGGTGGAGGGTGAGGGTGGAGGGTGAGGGTGGAGGGTGAGGGTGGAGGGTGGAGGGTGAGGGTGGAGGGTGCGAGTGGAGGGTGCGGGATGAGGATGAGGGTGGACGGTGCGAGTGGAGGGTGCGGGTGGAGGGTGAGGTTGGAGGGTGAGGGTGGAGGGTGCGAGTGGAGGGTGCGGGATGAGGGTGAGGGTGGAGGGTGAGGGTGGAGGGTGCGAGTGGAGGGTGCGAATGGAGGGTGCGAGTGGAGGATGCGAGTGGAGGGTGAGGGTGGAGGGTGCGGGTGGAGGGTGCGAGTGGAGGGTGCGAGTGGAGGGTGAGGGTGGAGGGTGCGGGTGGAGGGTGCGAGTGGAGGGTGCGAGTGGAGGGTGAGGGTGGAGGGTGCGGGTGCAGGGTACGAGTGGAGGGTGCGGGTGGAGGGTGAGGGTGGAGGGTGCGGGTGGAGGGTGCGGGTGGAGGGTGCAGGTGGAGGGTGCGGGTGGAGGTTGCGGGTGGAGGGTGCGGGTGCAGGGTGCGGGTGCAGAGTGCGGGTGCAGGGTGAGGGTGGAGGTTGCGAGTGCAGGTTGCGAGTGGAGGTTGCGGGTGGAGGTTGCGGGTGGAGGGTGAGGGTGGAGGGTGAGGGTGGAGGGTGCAAGTGGAGGGTGCGAGTGGAGGGTGCGAGTGGAGGGTGCGGGTGGAGGATGCGGGTGGAGGGTGAGGGTGGAGGGTGAGGGTGTAGGGTGGAGGGTGCGAGTGGAGGGTGCGAGTGGAGGGTGCGAGTGGAGGGTGCGAGTGGAGGTTGCGACTGGAGGTTGCGAGTGGAGGTTGCGAGTGGAGGGTGCATGTGGAGGGTGCGTGTGGAGGGTGCGTGTGGAGGGTGCGACTGGAGGGTGCGACTGGAGGGTGCGAGTGGAGGTTGAGGGTGGAGGGTGAGGGTGGAGGGTGAGATTGGAGGGTGCGGGTGGAGGGTGCGGGTGGAGGGTGAGGGTGGAGGGTGAGGGTGGAGGGTGAGGATGGAGGGTGCGAGTGGATGGTGCGAGTGCGGGGTGCGAGTGGAGGGTGCGAGTGGAGGGTACGAGTGGAGGTTGAGGGTGGAGGGTGAGGGTGGAGGGTGAGGGTGGAGCGTGCGGGCGGAGGATGGAGGGTGAGGGTGGAGGGTGAGGGTGGAGCGTGCGGGCGGAGGATGGAGCGTGCGGGCGGGGAATGGAGGGTGAGATTGGAGGGTGCGGGTGGAGGGTGCGGGCGGAGGGTGTGGGCGGAGGGTGCGAGTGGAGGGTGAGGGTGGAGGGTGAGGGTGGAGGGTGGAGGGTAAGAGTGGAGGGTGAGGGTGGAGGGTGAGGGTGGAGTGTGAGGGTGGAGTGTGAGGGTGGAGTGTGAGGGTGGAGTGTGAGGGTGGAGTGTGAGGGTGGAGGGCGGAGGGTGAGAGTGGAGGGTGAGGGTGGAGGGTGGAGGGTGAGGGTGGAGTGTGAGGGTGGAGTGTGAGGGTGGAGTGTGAGGGTGGAGGGTGAGGGTGGAGGGTGCGGGTGGAGGGTGCGGGTGGAGGGTGCGAATTGAGGGTGAGGGTGGTGGTTGCGAGTGGAGGGTGAGGGTGGAGGGTGAGGGTGGAGGGTGAGGGTGGAGGGTGAGGGTGGAGGGTGCGAGTGGAGGGTGCGAGTGGAGGGTGCGAGTGGAGGTTGCGGGTGGAGGGTGAGGATGAAGGGTGGAGGGTGAGGGTGGAGGGTGCGAGTGGAGGGTTGGGGGTGGATGGTGCGGGTGGAGGGTGAGGGTGGAGGGTGAGAGTGGAGGGTGAGGGTGGAGGGTGAGGATGGATGGTGCGGGTGGAGGGTTAGGGGTGGAGGGTGAGAGTGGAGGGTGCGGGTGGAGGGTGAGAGTGGAGGGTGCGGGTGGAGGGTGAGGGTGGAGGGTGCGGGTGGAGGGTGAGGGTGGAGGCTGCGGGTGGAGGGTGAGAGTGGAGGGTGCGGGTGGAGGGTGAGAGTGGAGGGTGCGGGTGGAGGGTGCGGGTGGAGGGTGAGGGTGGAGGGTGAGAGTGGAGGGTGCGAGTGGAGGGTGCGAGTGGAGGGTGCGAGTGGAGGGTGCAAGTGGTCAGTGTGAGAGGACAGTGTGGATGGTCAGTGTGAGTGGTCAGTGTGGATGGTCAGTGTGGATGGACAGTGTGAGAGGACAGTGTGGATGGTCAGTGTGAGTGGTCAGTGTGGATGGTCAGTGTGGATGGACAGTGTGAGAGGACAGTGTGGATGGTCAGTGTGTGTGGTCAGTGTGGATGGTCAGTGTGGATGGACAGTGTGAGAGGACAGTGTGGATGGTCAGTGTGAGTGGTCAGTGTGGATGGTCAGTGTGGATGGACAGTGTGAGAGGACAGTGTGGATGGTCTGTGCGTGGTCAGTGTGGGTGGTCAGTGTGTGTGGACAGTGTGTGTGGTCAGTGTGAGTGGTCAGTGTGGGTGGTCAGTGTGAGAGGACAGTGTGAGTGGATAGTGTGAATGGACAGTGAGGGTCAATAGTGTGAGTGGACAGTGTGGGTTGACAGTGCTAGTGGACCATGAGGGTGGACTCAGTGAGTGGACTCAGTGAGTGGACTCTGGGAGTGGACTCTGGGAGTGGACTCTGGGAGTGGACTCAGTGAATGGACAGTGTGAATGGACAGTGTGAGTAGACAGTGTGAGTGGACAGCGGGACAGGACAGTGTGTGTGGACAGCAGGACTGGACAGTGTGTGCGGACAGCGTGAGTGGACAGCGTGTGTGGACAGAGTGAGTGGACAGAGTGAGTGGACAGTGTGAGTGGACAGTGTGTGTGGAGAGCGGGACAGGACAGTGTGTGTGGACAGAGGGACTGGACAGTGTGAGTGGACAGCAGGACTGGACAGTGTGTGTGGACAGCAGGACTGGACAGTGTGTGCGGACAGCAGGACTGGACAGTGTGTGCGGACAGCGTGAGTGGACAGCGTGTGTGGACAGAGTGAGTGGACAGAGTGAGTGGACAGTGTGAGTGGACAGTGTGAGTGGACAGCGTGAGTGGACAGCGGGACTGGACAGCGGCACTGGACAGTGGGACTGGACAGTGTGTGTGGACAGCAGGACAGGACAGTGTGTGTGGACAGCAGGACAGGACAGTGTGTGTGGACAGCAGGACAGGACAGTGTGTGTGTGGACAGAGGGACTGGACAGTGTGTGTGGACACCGGGACAGGACAGTGTGTGTGGACAGAGGGACAGGACAGCGTGTGTGGACAGAGGGACTGGACAGCGTGTGTGGACAGCGGGACAGGACAGCGTGTGTGGACAGCGGGACAGGACAGCGTGTGTGGACAGCGGGACAGGACAGCGTGTGTGGACAGCGGGACAGGACAGCGTGTGTGGACAGCGGGACAGGACAGTGTGTGTGGACAGCGGGACAGGACAGTGTGTGTGGACAGCGGGACAGGACAGTGTGTGTGGACAGCGTGAGTGGACAGAGGGACTGGACAGTGTGAGTGGACAGTGTGTGTGGACAGCGGGACTGGACAGTGTGTGTGGACAGCGGGACAGGACAGTGTGTGTGGACAGCGGGACAGGACAGTGTGTGTGGACAGCAGGACAGGACAGTGTGTGTGGACAGAGGGACTGGACAGTGTGTGTGGACAGAGGGACAGGACAGTGTGTGTGGACAGCGGGACTGGACAGCGTGAGTGGACAGAGGGACTGGACAGTGTGTGTGGACAGAGGGACTGGACAGTGTGTGTGGACAGAGGGACAGGACAGTGTGTGTGGACAGCGGGACTGGACAGTGTGTGTGGACAGCAGGACAGGACAGTGTGTGTGGACAGAGGGACTGGACAGTGTGTGTGGACAGAGGGACAGGACAGTGTGTGTGTGGACAGAGGGACTGGACAGTGTGTGTGGACACCGGGACAGGACAGTGTGTGTGGACAGAGGGACTGGACAGTGTGTGTGGACAGCGGGACAGGACAGTGTGTGTGGACAGCGGGACAGGACAGTGTGTGTGGACAGCGGGACAGGACAGTGTGTGTGGACAGAGGGACTGGACAGTGTGTGTGGACAGCGGGACAGGACAGTGTGTGTGGACAGCGGGACAGGACAGTGTGAGTGGACAGAGGGACTGGACAGTGTGTGTGGACAGAGGGACTGGACAGTGTGTGTGGACAGAGGGACAGGACAGTGTGTGTGGACAGCGGGACTGGACAGCGTGAGTGGACAGAGGGACTGGACAGTGTGAGTGGACAGTGTGTGTGGACAGCGGGACTGGACAGTGTGTGTGGACAGAGGGACTGGACAGCGTGAGTGGACAGTGTGTGTGTACAGCGGGAGTGGACAGTATGTGTGGACAGTGGGACAGGACAGTAGGTGTGGACAGCGGGACTGGACAGTTTGTGTGGACAGCGTGAGTAGACAGTGTGTGTGGACAGCGGGACTGGACAGTGTGTGTGGACAGCGGGAGTGGACAGTGTGTGTGGACAGCGGGAGTGGACAGTGTGTGTGGACAGCGGGACTGGACAGTGTGTGTGGTCAGCATGAGTAGACAGTGTGTGTGGACAGTGGGACTGGACAGTGTGTGTGGACAGCGGGAGTGGACAGTGTGTGTGGACAGCGGGAGTGGACAGTGTGTGTGGCCAGCGGGACTGGACAGTGTGTGTGGACAGCGTGAGTAGACAGTGTGTGTGGACAGCGGGACTGGACATTGTGTGTGTGGACAGTGTGTGTGGGGACAGTGGGACTGGACAGTGTGTGTGGACAGCGTGACTGGACAGTGAGTGTGGACAGCGGGACTGGACAGTGTGTGCGGAGAGCGGGACTGGACAGTGAGTGTGGACAGCGGGACTGGACAGTGTGTGTGGACAGCGGGACTGGACAGTGTGTGTGGACAGCGGGAGTGGACAGTGTGTGTGGACAGCGGGACTGGACAGTGTGTGTGGACAGCGGGACTGGACAGTGTGTGTGGACAGCGTGAGTAGACAGTGTGTGTGGACAGCGGGACTGGACAGTGTGTGTGGACAGCGGGACTGGACAGTGTGTGTTGACAGCGGGAGTGGACAGTGTGTGTGGACAGTGTGAGTGGACAGTGTGTGTGGACAGTGGGAGTGGACAGTGTGAGTGGACAGTGTGAGTGGACAGTGTGAGTGGACAGTGTGTGTGGACAGTGTGTGTGGACAGTGTGAGTGGACAGTGTGTGTGGACCGTGTGTGTGGACAGTGTGTGTGGACAGTGAGGGTGGACAGTGTGTGTGGACAGTGTGAGTGGACAATGTGAGTGGTCAGTGTGGGTGGACAGAATAGGTGTAAAGTTTGGGTGGACAGTGTGAGTGGACAGTGTGAGTGGACAGTGTGAGTGGACAGTGAGGGTGGACAGTGAGGGTGGACAGTGTGTGTGGACAGTGTGTGTGGACAGTGAGGGTGGACAGTGTGAGTGGTCAGTGTGGGTGGACAGAATAGGTGTAAAGTTTGGGTGGACAGTGTGAGTGGACAGCGGGACTGGACAGTGTGTGTGGACAGCAGGACTGGACAGTGTGTGTGTGGACAGTAGGACTGGACAGTGTGTGTGGACAGCGTGACTGGACAGTGAGTGTGGACGGCGGGACTGGACAGTGTGTGTGGACAGCGGGAGTGGACAGTGTGTGGGGACAGCGGGACTGGACATTGTGTGTGGACAGCGGGAATGGACAGTGTGTGTGGACAGCGGGAGTGGACAGTGTGTGTGGACAGCGGGACTGGACAGTGTGTGTGGACAGCAGGACAGGACAGTGTGTGTGGACAGCGGGAGTGGACAGTGTGTGTGGACAGCAGGAGTGGACAGTGTGTGTGGACAGTGTGAGTGGACAGCGGGAGTGGACAGTGTGAGTGGACAGTGTGTGTGGACAGCGGGAGTGGACAATGCAATTTTCAAGAGCTTTGACCCTTCTCATTGGGCAAAATTTTCTGCCTGTTGGGTGGGCGAGCCCGACCCAATCTCCGGTGGGCGGGGAGCCGATCCCCGCCGGAGAAGTGGACCCCGCCGCCATTTTACATGGGCCGGCCAATTAAGGCCCACCCAGCGTGACGTCCGGCGGGAAGTGCTATGCGCTCCCTGTGCGGGTGGGGGGTGGGGGGATCCCTAAAAGCGAGAGTGCGCTCTTTCCCGCATGCACACGATAGAGCGCACATCCCCCTGAGGCTAAGTGCCTCCCAATCCCTGTTTCCTCCTGTAACTCCCTCCCAATCCCTGTTACTCTCCCTGTAACTCCCTCCCAATCCCTGTTACTCTCCCTGTAACTCCCTCCCAATCCCTGTTACTCTCCCTGTAACTCCCTCCCAATCCCTGTTTCTCACTGTAACTCCCTCCCAATCCCTGTTACTCTCCCTGTAACTCCCTCCCAAACCCTGTTTCTCCCTGTAACTCCCTCCCAATCCCTGTTACTCTCCCTGTAACTCCCTCCCATACCCTGTTTCTCCCTGTAACTCCCTCCCAATCCCTGTTACTCTCACTGTAATTCCCTGTAACTCCCTCCCAATCCCTGTTACTCCCCGTGTAACTTCCTCCCAATTCATGTTTATCTCCCTGTAACTCCCTCCCAATCCCCTTCACTCTCCCTGTAACTCCCTCCCAATCCCTGTTTCTCCCTGTAATTCCCCCCCAATCCCTGTTTCTCCCTGTAACTCCCTCCCAATCCCTGTTACTCTCTCTGTAACTCCCTCCCAAACCCTGTTACTCTCACTGTAACTCCCTCCCAAACCCTGTCACTCTCCCTGTAACTCCTTCCCAATACCTGTCACTCTCCTTGTAACTCCCTCCCAATCCCTGTCACTCTCCCTGTAACTCCCTCCCAATCCCTGTTAATCTCCCCGTAACTCCCTCCCAAACCCTGTTACTCCCTATGTAACTCCCTCCCAATCCCTGTCACTTCCCCTAGAACTCCGTCCTGGTCTCTGCTACTCTCCTTGGAACTTCCTCCCATTCCCTGTTACCACCCCCCCCTCCCAATTCCTGTTACTCTCCCTGTAACTCCCCATTCCTGTTACTCCGGGTAAACCCGGTGTTTGATTTGGGTTCAATTTTCATTGTTCATGTTTCAGGTTCGGGCCCAGAACGATTTCAAGTTTCAGATGTACGAGAGCAGCTGGTCATATAAGAAAACCACAACAGGGAAATACGATGAGTCTGGCCGGGGATGGTTCTCCAGTTATTCCCAGCGTCACGATGAATTTTTCAGCAAAAACAACGAGAAATCAAAGGTAAGTGACGGAGACCTCATTAACCCAGCTCTTGGTGATTGTCAGAGTGACGAGCGAGAACCTGTGATTCACAACGATCGAGGAAGAAATGTTGTGAAGAATAATCCAGTGAATGGATTGTCTATCTAGCGGGAAGATCCTGCCTTTATTTACTCCTTACCTCGCTTTACAGATATTGCTCTCCCTTCACCTACACAAACTCCCCCACCCAGTCTAATCCCACCCACCCCTCACTCCCCGCACCCTTTAATATCCCACCCAGTCTAATCCCACTCTCCCCCTCACTCCCCACACCCTTTAATATGCCACCCAGTCTAATCCCACTCTCTCCCCTCACTCCCCGCACCCTTTAATATCCCACCCAGTCTAATCCCACTCTCTCCCCTCACTCCCCGCACCCTTTAATATCCCACCCAGTCTAATCCCACTCTCCCCCTCACTCCCCGCACCCTTTAATATCCCACCCAGTCTAATCCCACTCTCCCCCTCACTCCCCGCACCCTTTAATATCCCACCCAGTCTAATCCCGCTCCCCCTCTCAGTCTCCAGGCCTGTTCATTGGGAAGGAGTTACATGGAGTAACACCGGCCAGGAAGGAGAGTGGATGTGATTATTCTGGATCTTTCCGCGTCTCCCAATCCGTTCTCCCCCTTGGCTCCGGATCACACCCTCGGCTTCAACCTGTGCAGGTTGAGCGGCTACCTGGTGGGGTCAGGGTCCGGGCACTGAGCTCTGACGAGATGGGGTTTTGGGAGTGGGGGTGGGTGGTGGGAACCTCTGGTAAACCGCATGGCCAGATGGCCTGTTGTCACACTGCCTCGGGGGCGGGGGGGATGAATGGGCAAGAGGGGACTGCTAGAACCACACTCTGCCCCCTCTCCCTAACAGCCCCTCCCATCCCCAATGGTCCCAGCAGAATCGAGGGATTCTGGGTGGGGGGTGAGAGGGTGGGGAGCGGATTTGCTGCCAGTCAGTTTGAACGTGTTTGCTCCCACAGGAGCAGATCTACCTGAACGTGGAGAACGAGGTGGAGGTGGCTCAGTTCACCAACAGTCGCCCGGATAAGCTGCAGATCCCCAGCTCCTTCCATCGGGAGCTGCTCCATCTCCCTGCCGTCTACAACCGTGGAGCCTACCGGAGAATCATCGAGCTTTACGGGACCCACTATCTACGGCAGGGCTCGCTGGGGGGCAAGTACAACATGCTGTTCCTGGTGGACAAAGACAGGATGAGCAGATCAGGTAAAGAAAGACTTGCGTTTATATAGCATCCGTAACCATCCCAGGACACCCCACAGTGCTTTACAGACAATGAAGTTAACTTGGAAGTGTAGTCACTGTTGCAAGGCGGGAAAAGCGCACAGCAGGACCCCACCGTGGGAGAGTGGCCAGGTGATGTGGGAGATATTTGCAGGGCCACGGTGTAAGGAAGATGGGCTGAATGGCCTTCTCCAGGATGACATCATTCTAGGCTGAGGAATAAATATTGGCCAAAGACCAAGGTCAACACTCCTAGGCTGGAATTTCTCAGCCTCATTGGCATCGGGCGTCATGGGGGAGCGGGGGTGGGGTGGGGGATCTGGGGTGGGGGAATGAGGGGTGGGTGGGGGAGCGGGGGTGGGGGAATGAGGGGTGGGCGGGGGAGCTGGGGTGGGGGTGGGGGTGGGGGTGGGGGGGAGAACGATATGATGAGAAGGCCAAAGTTGAGCCTGACGCTGTGAGACCAGTTTGTGATGCCCCGTGTTTGTCAGAGCCACACGTTGGGGGCACCATTTTACTACAATTGCTTCTGATTCTCAGCCCTGCTCACCAGAATCACCCCCCCCAACATCAGAATCACCCCCCCCAACGTCAGAATCACCCCCCCCCAACATCAGAATCACCCCCCCCAACGTCAGAATCACCCCCCCCAACGTCAGAATCTCCCCCCCCAACGTCACCTCCCCCAACGTCAGAATCTCCCCCCCAACGTCAGAATCTCCCCCCCAACGTCAGAATCACCCCCCCCAACGTCAGAATCTCCCCCCCCAATGTCAGAATCACCCCCCCCCAACGTCAGAATCTCCCCCCCCAACGTCACCTCCCCCAACGTCAGAATCTCCCCCCCAACGTCAGAATCTCCCCCCCAACGTCAGAATCACCCCCCCCAACGTCAGAATCTCCCCCCCCAACGTCACATCCCCCAACATCAGAATCACCCCCCCCAACGTCAGAATCACCCCCCCCAACGTCAGAATCACCCCCCCCAACGTCAGAATCACCCCCCCCAACGTCAGAATCACCCCCCCCAACGTCAGAATCACCCCCCCCCAACGTCAGAATCACCCCCCCCAACGTCAGAATCACCCCCCCCAACGTCAGAATCACCCCCCCCAACGTCACAATCACCCCCCCCAACGTCAGTATCACCCCCCCCAACGTCACAATCACCCCCCCCAACGTCAGTATCACCCCCCCCAACGTCACAATCACCCCCCCCAACGTCAGAATCACCCCCCCCAACGTCAGAATCACCCCCCCCAACGTCAGAATCACCCCCCCCCAACATCAGAATCTCCCCCCCCAACGTCAGAATCACCCCCCCAACGTCAGAATCACCCCCCCCACAACATCAGAATCACCCCCCCCAACGTCAGAATCACCCCCCCCACAACATCAGAATCACCTCCCCCAAAGTCAGAATCACCCCCCCCCCAATGTCAGATTTACCCCCCGGATCGGTGCGGTCTGTGAATGGCCTGTTGCACAGTTGCCTTTAGTTGGTGCCTGTACCCGGTGAGCTGAACCTCGAGGGGATCTCGGGAGCTGAGTGCACACAACCTCACACAGCACTCGCCCAGCTTCACCTGTGGGACATCGAGGAAGAGGCTCCACACATTCGGGTGTGTGGGGCGGGGGGGGTACATAAGCAAGTCCCCTTTCCCGGCTGGATTTCGGTGCGGTGCCGGGGGTAAGGGCTCCCGTGTGGGGGTGAGGCCGGGGGGAGGGGGGAAGGCAGCACAGACTGAGGGAAGTACACAAGCACATGCTGGGGGTGGGGGGGGTGTGAGAAGGGGCCACACATTTGGAAAATCTTGTTAAAAGTGAGCATTCTCCCTCAGCTGAGACAGTTCAGCAGCAGCTCCACTGACAGGTCTGGAGTCCGAGCCTCTGAAGCTTTTCTGTCCACTCCAGCAACGTAAAAGCCTGAAAGTGTCACCAAACGCTCCGGAACTTTCACCCCTCGGGCACAGGCTGCAAATTAACCTGTGTTTCAGGGAGCAGCAAAGCAATTGGCCGACTGGGCACGTTGTAGAATCCCCCCTGTGAAAGCTGGTGATGGAGCCGACACTGGCGGAGACGCTCAGAGCTCCTTGCAATGTCTTTATTAATGTTTGGACTGGTGCCCATCATGGTTCAAGCTAACAGGGCAGCCTGGCAGTGCGGGTTAGGAGAATGCCTGTGTCTGAGCTGAGGGCACAGCCTGCAGTCCAGTGGGCAAAGCTGGTGCCAATCGGTCAGGTGGAGTGGGGCGGAGGTGGGCGGGGTTTCAGGCAGCCAATCAGCACACGGCACACTGGCCATCCAAGTGGTGGCCAACACTCTCCAGGATGCATGAAGGGGCCTTGAGACTTCACCAAGAGAGGTCCTTAGGAAACAAATGCAAAGCCACACAACTCTCCCTTTGATCCTGCAGGAGGAGAATATCAGGATCATGGACCCTGGTGATTTAGTGGGATGCCTCATGGTTTACAGGGAGCAGAGAAGAAGGAGAAGTGAGTGACAGAGGCTCCTGACTCAGCAAAGGGAGCAGCACCTCCCTCAAGGTGAAGGGGTGACAGGGCCTTCTGCACACGCAGCTGAAGATCCACAGTGAGCCCTCACTCATAGTCTCCTCGCAAGGCCCAGGGTCTACAGACAGCGCCTGTCATTCCTGCAGATGTCCAAGAACCAGTGTCACTAAAGTCAGCGCATGTCTAGGGAACTGGTTGGTCACATCTGCCACCTGCTGCAGGACTTGGCGCTGAGGGGACATGGGGGGCATCCACTGCCAGTGGCTGTGAAAGTGACCATGGTGCTCAATTTCTACACCAGTGGCTCCTTCCAGGGCTCCACAGGTGACCTGTGTGGGATATTACAAGCCCCCACACACAAGCATATCCAGTAGGTTACGGATACCACCTTCGGAAGGCCACACAACTTTGTACATTTTGCCTGGGACTGGGACAGCCAGGATGCAAGGGCCATTGGATTCACCCAGATCTCGGGATTCCCACAGGTGAAGGGTGCGATTGACTGCACTCATGTGGCGCTCAGATCTCTGGCAACACACGGTCGACTACATCAACCACAAGGTTCACTGAATGTGCAGCTGGTGTGCGACCACCACAAACACTTCCTGCAGGTCTGTGCACGGTTCCCAGGGAGTGTCCACAACTCCTACATCCTCAGTCGGTCTCAGATCCCTGGCATCTTCCAGGGTCCACAGAGGCTGCAGGGTTGTCTCCTTGGGGACAAGGGCTACCCACAGAGGCCGTGGCTGATGACACCCGTGTGGCGGCCTCAGACTGTAGCAGAGCGACGGGATAATGAGGGCTGTGCCGCGGCCCAGGCTTTGGTGCAGCAAACGTTAGGCATATTGAAAATCAGGTTCTAGTTTCTCGACAGGTCCAGTGGAGAGCTACAATACAGTCCACCGAGGGTCATCGTCACTCACTGCATGCTCCACAACCTGGCGCTGCAACGGGGAGAGGAGCTGGCTGAGGAGGAGGTGGAGGAGCTGGAGGTCTCCTCCGATGAGGAGGATGTTGAAGGGCGTGAGGGTAATGAGGCCCTCGAAAGCGAGGATGCCGGCAATGAGGACACCACACTGGCCAGATGAGGCAGGCACACTTGGGAGGCCCTGATAGCCACCAGATTTGTGGAGGATGATGATGAGATGCAGTGAGGACAATCCTGACATCCTCACCTTGCATCTGTGAACGTTTACTCCAGTCTGGCTGATGGCAATGCACATAGTCTCAGTGCTCAGGCTCCTGTCATGGAGACACAGTGGAGGCTCTAATAGTCACTCGATTCCAGGAGGATGATGATAACATGCAGTGAGGACACTCCATAGATCTTCACACAGCCTCTGAGAATGTCTGACTCCTGTCTGGCTGAGGGCAGCTCGCTTGTGCTCAGTGATCAGGGTCATATCATAGAGACGCAGCCATGAAACTTTAAATACACCTGATCCTTTGTCAACCTTCAGCACCTGAGCCCTTTAGGAGCACAGCATCACTGGTCACAGATGCTGATGAGATGGGGACCAGCCCCACCTTAAAGGTGCTGAGAGCACACAGAGAGAATGGGAGAACTCTGTGGCGCCTGCCCACTACATTCTGGCAGTAATGACCAGCACCGCCGAGGTGCAGACATCAGTAATGTGTCCAGGGAGTGTGAGGCTGGACCATCACTGTGGTCTGAAGGCTGCACAGACACAGGGAAGGGGCCCTGGACTGAGACATCTGCCTTTATCTTGTACAGAAAGGTTTCACATCTGAGTGACACGAACACTGCTCATCAGAACAAGGAGCTATAGGCAGGGAGACATTGTTGGGAGTTTATTGATAATAGTGATCAGTCTGTACAAGTGATTAACACCCGTGGCCAGGCTGTACTTCCTGATTGGTCTCAGCTGCAGCTTGTTGCTGCTGAGCTGTGTGGCTGTTGCTATGGTTGTGCATGTTGCTGGTTGTGGCTGTTCCTGCTGCTGTGAGATTTCCTGTGGCTGTTCCTGCTGCTGTGAGATTTCCTGTGGCTGTTCCTGTTGCTGTGGGATTTCCTGTGGCTGTTCCTGCTGCTGTGGGATTTCCTGTGGCTGTTCCTGCTGCTGTGGGATTTCCTGTGGCTGTTCCTGCTGCTGTGGGATTTCCTGTGGCTGTTCCTGCTGCTGTGGGATTTCCAGTGGCTGTTCCTGTTGCTGTGAGATTTCCTGTGGCTGTTCCTGTTGCTGTGGGATTTCCTGTGGCTGTTCCTGTTGCTGTGGGATTTCCTGTGACTGTTCCTGCTGCTGTGGGATTTCCTGTGGCTGTTCCTGCTGCTGTGGGATTTCCTGTGGCTGTTCCTGTTGCTGTGGGATTTCCTGTGACTGTTCCTGCTGCTGTGGGATTTCCTGTGGCTGTTCCTGCTGCTGTGGGATTTCCTGTGGCTGTTCCTGCTGCTGTGGGATTTCCAGTGGCTGTTCCTGTTCCTGCTGTGGGATTTCCTGTGGCTGTTCCTGCTGCTGTGGGATTTCCTGTGGCTGTTCCTGCTGCTGCTGTGGGATTTCCTGTGGCTGTTCCTGCTGCTGCTGTGGGATTTCCTGTGGCTGTTTCTGCTGCTGTGGGATTTCCTGTGGCTGTTCCTGCTGCTGTGGGATTTCCTGTGGCTGTTTCTGCTGCTGTGAGATTTCCTGTGGCTGTTTCTGCTGCTGTGGGATTTCCTGTGGCTGTTTCTGCTGCTGTGAGATTTCCTGTGGCTGTTTCTGCTGCTGTGGGATTTCCAGTAGCTGTTCCTGCTGCTGTGAGATTTCCTGTGGCTGTTCCTGTTGCTGTGGGATTTCCTGTGGGTGTTCCTGCTGCTGCTGTGGGATTTCCAGTGGCTGTTCCTGTTGCTGTGGGATTTCCTGTGGCTGGTTCTGCTGCTGTGGGATTTCCTGTGGCTGTTCCTGTTGCTGTGGGATTTCCTGTGGCTGTTTCTGCTGCTGTGAGATTTCCTGTGGCTGTTTCTGCTGCTGTGGGATTTCCTGTGGCTGTTTCTGCTGCTGTGAGATTTCCTGTGGCTGTTCCTGTTGCTGTGGGATTTCCTGTGGCTGTTCCTGCTGCTGCTGTGGGATTTCCAGTGGCTGTTCCTGTTGCTGTGGGATTTCCTGTGGCTGGTTCTGCTGCTGTGGGATTTCCTGTGGCTGTTCCTGTTGCTGTGGGATTTCCTGTGGCTGTTCCTGTTGCTGTGGTATTTCCTGTGGCAGTTTCCGCTGCTGTGGGATTTCCTGTGGGGGGTTCCTGCTGCTGTGAGATTTCCAGTGGCTGTTCCTGCTGCTGTGAGATTTCCAGTGGCTGTTCCTGCTGCTGTAGGATTTCCTGTGGCTGTTCCTGCTGCTGTACAATTTCCTGTGGCTGTTCCTGCTGCTGTACAATTTCCTGTGGCTGTTCCTGTTGCTGTGGGATTTCCTGTGGCTGTTCCTGTTGCTGTGAGATTTCCAGTGGCTGTTGCTGCTGCTGTGAGATTTCCAGTGGCTGTTGCTGCTGCTGTGAGATTTCCTGTGGCTGTTCCTGCTGCTGTGGGATTTCCAGTGGCTGTTTCTGTTGCTGTGGGATTTCCTGTGGCTGTTCCTGCTGCTGTGAGATTTCCTGTGGCTGTTCCTGCTGCTGTGGGATTTCCTGTAGCTGTTCCTGCTGCTGCGGGATTTCCTGTGGCTGTTCCTGCTGCTGTGGTATTTCCTGTGGCTGTTCCTGTTGCTGTGGGATTTCCTGTGGCTGTTCCTGTTGCTGTGGGATTTCCAGTGGCTGTTCCTGCTGCTGCTGTGAGATTTCCTGTGGCTGTTCCTGCTGCTGCTGTGGGATTTCCTGCGGCTGTTCCTGCTGCTGCTGTAGGATTTCCTGCGGCTGTTCCTGCTGCTGTGGGATTTCCAGTGGCTGTTCCTGTTGCTGTGGGATTTCCTGTGGCTGTTCCTGCTGCTGCTGTGGGATTTCCTGTGGCTGTTCCTGCTGCTGCTGTGGGATTCCCTGTGGCTGTTCCTGTTGCTGTGGAATTTCCAGTGGCTGTTCCTGCTGCTGTGAGATTTCCTGTGGCTGTTCCTGCTGCTGTGGGATTTCCTGTGGCTGTTCCTGTTGCTGTGGGATTTCCTGTGGCTGTTCCTGCTGCTGCTGTGGGATTTCCAGTGGCTGTTCCTGCGGCTGTGGGATTTCCAGTGGCTGTTCCTGTTGCTGTGGGATTCCCTGTGGCTGTTCCTGCTGCTGTGGGATTTCCTGTGACTGTTCCCGCTGCTGCTGTGGGCTTTCCTGTGACTGTTCCTGCTGCTGTACAATTTCCTGTGGCTGTTCCTGCTGCTGTACAATTTCATGTGGCTGTTCCTGTTGCTGTGGGATTTCCTGTGGCTGTTCCTGTTGCTGTGAGATTTCCAGTGGCTGTTGCTGCTGCTGTGAGATTTCCTGTGGCTGTTCCTGCGGCTGTGGGATTTCCTGTGGCTGTTCCTGCTGCTGTGGGATTTCCAGTGGCTGTTTCTGCTGCTGTGGGATTTCCAGTGGCTGTTCCTGCTGCTGTACAATTTCCTGTGACTGTTCCTGCTGCTGTGGTATTTCCTGTGGCTGTTCCTGTTGCTGTGGGATTTCCTGTGGCTGTTCCTGTTGCTGTGGGATTTCCAGTGGCTGTTCCTGCTGCTGCTGTGAGATTTCCTGTGGCTGTTCCTGCTGCTGCTGTGGGATTTCCTGCGGCTGTTCCTGCTGCTGCTGTAGGATTTCCTGCGGCTGTTCCTGCTGCTGTGGGATTTCCAGTGGCTGTTCCTGTTGCTGTGGGATTTCCTGTGGCTGTTCCTGCTGCTGCTGTGGGATTTCCTGTGGCTGTTCCTGTTGCTGTGGGATTTCCTGTGGCTGTTCCTGCTGCTGCTGTGGGATTTCCTGTGGCTGTTCCTGCTGCTGTGCGATTTCCTGTGGCTGTTCCTGTTGCTCCTGTTTTCCTGCGGCTGTTCCTGCTGCTGTGAGATTTCCTGTAGCTGTTCCTGCTGCTGTGGGATTTCCTGTGGCTGTTCCCGCTGCTGTGAGATTTCCTGTAGCTGTTCCTGCTGCTGTGAGATTTCCTGCAGCTGTTCCTGCTGCTGCTGTGGGATTTCCTGTGGCTGTTCCTGTTGCTGTGGGATTTCCTGTGACTGTTCCTGCTGCTGTGGGATTTCCTGTGGCTGTTCCTGCTGCTGTGGGATTTCCTGTGGCTGTTCCTGCTGCTGTGAGATTTCCTGTGGCTGTTCCTGTTGCTGTGGGATTTCCTGTGGCTGTTCCTGTTGCTGTGGGATTTCCTGTGGCTGTTCCTGTTGCTGTGCGATTTCCTGTGGCTGTTTCTGCTGCTGTAGGATTTCCTGTGGCTGTTCCTGTTGCTGTGGAATTTCCAGTGGCTGTTCCTGTTGCTGTGGGATTTCCTGTGGCTGTTCCTGCTGCTGTGGGATTTCCTGCGGCTGTTCCTGCTGCTGCTGTGAGATTTCCTGTGGCTGTTTCTGCTGCTGTAGGATTTCCTGTGGCTGTTTCTGCTGCTGTAGGATTTCCTGTGGCTGTTCCTGTTGCTGTGGAATTTCCAGTGGCTGTTCCTGTTGCTGTGGGATTTCCTGTGGCTGTTCCTGCTGCTGTGGGATTTCCTGCGGCTGTTCCTGCTGCTGCTGTGAGATTTCCTGTGGCTGTTTCTGCTGCTGTAGGATTTCCTGTGGCTGTTCCTGTTGCTGTGGGATTTCCAGTGGCTGTTCCCGCTGCTGCTGTGGGATTTCCTGCGGCTGTTCCTGCTGCTGCTGATGTGGGATTTCCTGTGGCTGTTCCTGTTGCTGTGGGATTTCCTGTGGCTGTTCCTGTTGCTGTGGGATTTCCTGTGGCTGTTTCTGCTGCTGTAGGATTTCCTGTGGCTGTTCCTGTTGCTGTGGAATTTCCAGTGGCTGTTCCTGCTGCTGTGAGATTTCCTGTGGCTGTTCCTGCTGCTGTGAGATTTCCTGTGGCTGTTTCTGCTGCTGTAGGATTTCCTGCGGCTGTTCCTGCTGCTGCTGTGGGATTTCCTGTGACTGTTCCTGCTGCTGTGAGATTTCCTGTAGCTGTACCTGCTGCTGTGAGATTTCCAGTGGCTGTTCCTGCTGCTGTGAGATTTCCTGTGACTGTTCCTGCTGCTGTGAGATTTCCTGTGGCTGTTTCTGCTGCTGTGAGATTTCCTGTGGCTGTTCCTGCTGCTGCTGTGAGATTTCCAGTGGCTGTTCCTGCTGCTGCTGTGGGATTTCCTGTGGCTGTTCCTGTTGCTGTGGGATTTCCTGTGGCTGTTCCTGCTGCTGTGGGATTTCCAGTGGCTGTTCCTGTTGCTGTGGGATTTCCAGTGGCTGTTCCTGTTGCTGTGGGATTTCCTGTGGCTGTTCCTGCTGCTGCTGTGGGATTTCCTGTGGCTGTTCCTGTTGCTGTGGGATTTCCTGTGGCTGTTCCTGCTGCTGTGGGATTTCCTGTGGCTGTTCCTGCTGCTGTGGGATTTCCTGTGGCTGTTCCTGCTGCTGTGGGATTTCCTGTGGCTGTTCCTGTTGCTGTGGGATTTCCTGCTGCTGTGGGATTTCCTGTGGCTGTTCCCGCTGCTGCTGTGGGATTTCCAGTGGCTGTTCCTGCGGCTGTGGGATTTCCTGTGGCTGTTCCCGCTGCTGCTGTGGGATTTCCAGTGGCTGTTCCCGCTGCTGTGAGATTTCCAATGGCTGTTCCTGCTGCTGTGAGATTTCCTGTGACTGTTCCTGCTGCTGTGGGATTTCCTGTGGCTGTTCCTGTTGCTGTGAGATTTCCTGTGGCTGTTCCTGTTGCTGTGAGATTTCCTGTGACTGTTCCTGCTGCTGTGGGATTTCCTGTGGCTGTTCCTGTTGCTGTGGGATTTCCTGTGGCTGTTCCTGTTGCTGTGGGATTTCCTGTGGCTGTTCCTGTTGCTGTAGGATTTCCTGCGGCTGTTCCTGCTGCTGTGGGATTTCCTGTGGCTGTTCCTGCTGCAGCTGTGGGATTTCCTGTGGCTGTTCCTGCGGCTGTGGGATTTCCTGTGGCTGTTCCTGTTGCTGTGGGATTTCCAGTGGCTGTTCCTGCTGCTGCTGTGGGATTTCCTGTGGCTGTTCCTGTTGCTGTGGGATTTCCTGTGGCTGTTCCTGTTGCTGTGGGATTTCCTGTGGCTGTTTCTGCTGCTGTGGGATTTCCTGTGGCTGTTCCCGCTGCTGCTGTGGGATTTCCAGTGGCTGTTCCTGCTGCTGTGAGATTTCCTGTGGCTGTTCCTGCTGCTGTGAGATTTCCTGTGGCTGTTTCTGCTGCTGTAGGATTTCCTGTAGCTGTACCTGCTGCTGTGTGATTTCCAGTGGCTGTTCCTGCTGCTGCTGTGGGATTTCCTGCGGCTGTTCCTGCTGCTGCTGTGGGATTTCCTGTGGCTGTTCCTGTTGCTGTGGGATTTCCTGTGGCTGTTCCTGTTGCTGTGGGATTTCCTGTGGCTGTTTCTGCTGCTGTAGGATTTCCTGTGGCTGTTCCTGTTGCTGTGGAATTTCCAGTGGCTGTTCCCGCTGCTGCTGTGGGATTTCCTGCGGCTGTTCCTGCTGCTGCTGTGGGATTTCCTGTGGCTGTTCCTGTTGCTGTGGGATTTCCTGTGGCTGTTCCTGTTGCTGTGGGATTTCCTGTGGCTGTTTCTGCTGCTGTAGGATTTCCTGTGGCTGTTCCTGTTGCTGTGGAATTTCCAGTGGCTGTTCCTGCTGCTGTGAGATTTCCTGTGGCTGTTCCTGCTGCTGTGAGATTTCCTGTGGCTGTTTCTGCTGCTGTAGGATTTCCTGCGGCTGTTCCTGCTGCTGCTGTGGGATTTCCTGTGACTGTTCCTGCTGCTGTGAGATTTCCTGTAGCTGTACCTGCTGCTGTGAGATTTCCAGTGGCTGTTCCTGCTGCTGTGAGATTTCCTGTGACTGTTCCTGCTGCTGTGAGATTTCCTGTGGCTGTTTCTGCTGCTGTGAGATTTCCTGTGGCTGTTCCTGCTGCTGCTGTGAGATTTCCAGTGGCTGTTCCTGCTGCTGCTGTGGGATTTCCTGTGGCTGTTCCTGTTGCTGTGGGATTTCCTGTGGCTGTTCCTGCTGCTGTGGGATTTCCAGTGGCTGTTCCTGTTGCTGTGGGATTTCCAGTGGCTGTTCCTGTTGCTGTGGGATTTCCTGTGGCTGTTCCTGCTGCTGCTGTGGGATTTCCTGTGGCTGTTCCTGTTGCTGTGGGATTTCCTGTGGCTGTTCCTGCTGCTGTGGGATTTCCTGTGGCTGTTCCTGCTGCTGTGGGATTTCCTGTGGCTGTTCCTGCTGCTGTGGGATTTCCTGTGGCTGTTCCTGCTGCTGTGGGATTTCCTGCTGCTGTGGGATTTCCTGTGGCTGTTCCCGCTGCTGCTGTGGGATTTCCAGTGGCTGTTCCTGCGGCTGTGGGATTTCCTGTGGCTGTTCCCGCTGCTGCTGTGGGATTTCCAGTGGCTGTTCCCGCTGCTGTGAGATTTCCAATGGCTGTTCCTGCTGCTGTGAGATTTCCTGTGACTGTTCCTGCTGCTGTGGGATTTCCTGTGGCTGTTCCTGTTGCTGTGAGATTTCCTGTGGCTGTTCCTGTTGCTGTGAGATTTCCTGTGACTGTTCCTGCTGCTGTGGGATTTCCAGTGGCTGTTCCTGTTGCTGTGGGATTTCCTGTGGCTGTTCCTGTTGCTGTGGGATTTCCTGTGGCTGTTCCTGTTGCTGTAGGATTTCCTGCGGCTGTTCCTGCTGCTGTGGGATTTCCTGTGGCTGTTCCTGCTGCAGCTGTGGGATTTCCTGTGGCTGTTCCTGCGGCTGTGGGATTTCCTGTGGCTGTTCCTGTTGCTGTGGGATTTCCAGTGGCTGTTCCTGCTGCTGCTGTGGGATTTCCTGTGGCTGTTCCTGTTGCTGTGGGATTTCCTGTGGCTGTTCCTGTTGCTGTAGGATTTCCTGTGGCTGTTTCTGCTGCTGTAGGATTTCCTGTGGCTGTTCCTGTTGCTGTGGAATTTCCAGTGGCTGTTCCTGCTGCTGTGAGATTTCCTGTGGCTGTTCCTGCTGCTGTGAGATTTCCTGTGGCTGTTTCTGCTGCTGTAGGATTTCCTGTAGCTGTACCTGCTGCTGTGTGATTTCCAGTGGCTGTTCCTGCTGCTGCTGTGGGATTTCCTGTGGCTGTTCCTGTTGCTGTGGGATTTTCTGTGGCTGTTCCTGCTGCTGTGCGATTTCCTGTGGCTGTTCCTGTTGCTGTGGGATTTCCAGTGGCTGTTTCTGCTGCTGTGGGATTTCCTGTGGCTGTTCCTGTTGCTGTGGGATTTCCTGTGGCTGTTTCTGCTGCTGTGGGATTTCCTGTGGCTGTTCCTGCTGCTGTACAATTTCCTGTGGCTGTTTCTGCTGCTGTGGGATTTCCTGTGGCTGTTGCTGCTGCTGCTGTGGGATTTCCTGTGGCTGTTCCTGCTGCTGTACAATTTCCTGTGGCTGTTTCTGCTGCTGTGGGATTTCCAGTGGCTGTTCCTGCGGCTGTGGGATTTCCTGTGGCTGTTCCCGCTGCTGCTGTGGGATTTCCAGTGGCTGTTCCTGCGGCTGTGGGATTTCCTGTGGCTGTTCCCGCTGCTGCTGTGGGATTTCCAGTGGCTGTTCCTGCGGCTGTGGGATTTCCAGTGGCTGTTCCTGCGGCTGTGGGATTTCCTGTGGCTGTTCCTGCTGCTGTGGGATTTCCAGTGGCTGTTTCTGCTGCTGTGGGATTTCCTGTGGCTGTTCCTGCTGCTGTGAGATTTCCTGTGGCTGTTCCTGCTGCTGTGGGATTTCCTGTGGCTGTTCCTGTTGCTGTGAGATTTCCTGTGGCTGTTCCTGCTGCTGTGGGATTTCCTGTGGCTGTTCCTGTTGCTGTGGGATTTCCTGTGGCTGTTCCTGTTGCTGTGGGATTTCCTGTGGCTGTTCCTGTTGCTGTAGGATTTCCTGCGGCTGTTCCTGCTGCTGTGGGATTTCCTGTGGCTGTTCCTGCTGCAGCTGTGGGATTTCCTGTGGCTGTTCCTGCGGCTGTGGGATTTCCTGTGGCTGTTCCTGTTGCTGTGGGATTTCCAGTGGCTGTTCCTGCTGCTGCTGTGGGATTTCCTGTGGCTGTTCCTGTTGCTGTGGGATTTCCTGTGGCTGTTCCTGTTGCTGTGGGATTTCCTGTGGCTGTTTCTGCTGCTGTGGGATTTCCTGTGGCTGTTCCCGCTGCTGCTGTGGGATTTCCAGTGGCTGTTCCTGCTGCTGTGAGATTTCCTGTGGCTGTTCCTGCTGCTGTGAGATTTCCTGTGGCTGTTTCTGCTGCTGTAGGATTTCCTGTAGCTGTACCTGCTGCTGTGTGATTTCCAGTGGCTGTTCCTGCTGCTGCTGTGGGATTTCCTGCGGCTGTTCCTGCTGCTGCTGTGGGATTTCCTGTGGCTGTTCCTGTTGCTGTGGGATTTCCTGTGGCTGTTCCTGTTGCTGTGGGATTTCCTGTGGCTGTTTCTGCTGCTGTAGGATTTCCTGTGGCTGTTCCTGTTGCTGTGGAATTTCCAGTGGCTGTTCCCGCTGCTGCTGTGGGATTTCCTGCGGCTGTTCCTGCTGCTGCTGTGGGATTTCCTGTGGCTGTTCCTGTTGCTGTGGGATTTCCTGTGGCTGTTCCTGTTGCTGTGGGATTTCCTGTGGCTGTTTCTGCTGCTGTAGGATTTCCTGTGGCTGTTCCTGTTGCTGTGGAATTTCCAGTGGCTGTTCCTGCTGCTGTGAGATTTCCTGTGGCTGTTCCTGCTGCTGTGAGATTTCCTGTGGCTGTTTCTGCTGCTGTAGGATTTCCTGCGGCTGTTCCTGCTGCTGCTGTGGGATTTCCTGTGACTGTTCCTGCTGCTGTGAGATTTCCTGTAGCTGTACCTGCTGCTGTGAGATTTCCAGTGGCTGTTCCTGCTGCTGTGAGATTTCCTGTGACTGTTCCTGCTGCTGTGAGATTTCCTGTGGCTGTTTCTGCTGCTGTGAGATTTCCTGTGGCTGTTCCTGCTGCTGCTGTGAGATTTCCAGTGGCTGTTCCTGCTGCTGCTGTGGGATTTCCTGTGGCTGTTCCTGTTGCTGTGGGATTTCCTGTGGCTGTTCCTGCTGCTGTGGGATTTCCAGTGGCTGTTCCTGTTGCTGTGGGATTTCCAGTGGCTGTTCCTGTTGCTGTGGGATTTCCTGTGGCTGTTCCTGCTGCTGCTGTGGGATTTCCTGTGGCTGTTCCTGTTGCTGTGGGATTTCCTGTGGCTGTTCCTGCTGCTGTGGGATTTCCTGTGGCTGTTCCTGCTGCTGTGGGATTTCCTGTGGCTGTTCCTGCTGCTGTGGGATTTCCTGTGGCTGTTCCTGCTGCTGTGGGATTTCCTGCTGCTGTGGGATTTCCTGTGGCTGTTCCCGCTGCTGCTGTGGGATTTCCAGTGGCTGTTCCTGCGGCTGTGGGATTTCCTGTGGCTGTTCCCGCTGCTGCTGTGGGATTTCCAGTGGCTGTTCCCGCTGCTGTGAGATTTCCAATGGCTGTTCCTGCTGCTGTGAGATTTCCTGTGACTGTTCCTGCTGCTGTGGGATTTCCTGTGGCTGTTCCTGTTGCTGTGAGATTTCCTGTGGCTGTTCCTGTTGCTGTGAGATTTCCTGTGACTGTTCCTGCTGCTGTGGGATTTCCAGTGGCTGTTCCTGTTGCTGTGGGATTTCCTGTGGCTGTTCCTGTTGCTGTGGGATTTCCTGTGGCTGTTCCTGTTGCTGTAGGATTTCCTGCGGCTGTTCCTGCTGCTGTGGGATTTCCTGTGGCTGTTCCTGCTGCAGCTGTGGGATTTCCTGTGGCTGTTCCTGCGGCTGTGGGATTTCCTGTGGCTGTTCCTGTTGCTGTGGGATTTCCAGTGGCTGTTCCTGCTGCTGCTGTGGGATTTCCTGTGGCTGTTCCTGTTGCTGTGGGATTTCCTGTGGCTGTTCCTGTTGCTGTAGGATTTCCTGTGGCTGTTTCTGCTGCTGTAGGATTTCCTGTGGCTGTTCCTGTTGCTGTGGAATTTCCAGTGGCTGTTCCTGCTGCTGTGAGATTTCCTGTGGCTGTTCCTGCTGCTGTGAGATTTCCTGTGGCTGTTTCTGCTGCTGTAGGATTTCCTGTAGCTGTACCTGCTGCTGTGTGATTTCCAGTGGCTGTTCCTGCTGCTGCTGTGGGATTTCCTGTGGCTGTTCCTGTTGCTGTGGGATTTTCTGTGGCTGTTCCTGCTGCTGTGCGATTTCCTGTGGCTGTTCCTGTTGCTGTGGGATTTCCAGTGGCTGTTTCTGCTGCTGTGGGATTTCCTGTGGCTGTTCCTGTTGCTGTGGGATTTCCTGTGGCTGTTTCTGCTGCTGTGGGATTTCCTGTGGCTGTTCCTGCTGCTGTACAATTTCCTGTGGCTGTTTCTGCTGCTGTGGGATTTCCTGTGGCTGTTGCTGCTGCTGCTGTGGGATTTCCTGTGGCTGTTCCTGCTGCTGTACAATTTCCTGTGGCTGTTTCTGCTGCTGTGGGATTTCCAGTGGCTGTTCCTGCGGCTGTGGGATTTCCTGTGGCTGTTCCCGCTGCTGCTGTGGGATTTCCAGTGGCTGTTCCTGCGGCTGTGGGATTTCCTGTGGCTGTTCCCGCTGCTGCTGTGGGATTTCCAGTGGCTGTTCCTGCGGCTGTGGGATTTCCAGTGGCTGTTCCTGCGGCTGTGGGATTTCCTGTGGCTGTTCCTGCTGCTGTGGGATTTCCAGTGGCTGTTTCTGCTGCTGTGGGATTTCCTGTGGCTGTTCCTGCTGCTGTGAGATTTCCTGTGGCTGTTCCTGCTGCTGTGGGATTTCCTGTGGCTGTTCCTGTTGCTGTGAGATTTCCTGTGGCTGTTCCTGCTGCTGTGGGATTTCCTGTGGCTGTTCCTGTTGCTGTGAGATTTCCTGTGGCTGTTCCCGCTGCTGCTGTGGGATTTCCAGTGGCTGTTCCTGCGGCTGTGGGATTTCCAGTGGCTGTTCCTGCGGCTGTGGGATTTCCTGTGGCTGTTCCCGCTGCTGCTGTGGGATTTCCAGTGGCTGTTCCCGCTGCTGTGAGATTTCCAATGGCTGTTCCTGCTGCTGTGAGATTTCCTGTGACTGTTCCTGCTGCTGTGGGATTTCCTGTGGCTGTTCCTGTTGCTGTGAGATTTCCTGTGGCTGTTCCTGTTGCTGTGAGATTTCCTGTGACTGTTCCTGCTGCTGTGGGATTTCCAGTGGCTGTTCCTGTTGCTGTGGGATTTCCTGTGGCTGTTCCTGTTGCTGTGGGATTTCCTGTGGCTGTTCCTGTTGCTGTAGGATTTCCTGCGGCTGTTCCTGCTGCTGTGGGATTTCCTGTGGCTGTTCCTGCTGCAGCTGTGGGATTTCCTGTGGCTGTTCCTGCGGCTGTGGGATTTCCTGTGGCTGTTCCTGTTGCTGTGGGATTTCCAGTGGCTGTTCCTGCTGCTGCTGTGGGATTTCCTGTGGCTGTTCCTGTTGCTGTGGGATTTCCTGTGGCTGTTCCTGTTGCTGTAGGATTTCCTGTGGCTGTTTCTGCTGCTGTAGGATTTCCTGTGGCTGTTCCTGTTGCTGTGGAATTTCCAGTGGCTGTTCCTGCTGCTGTGAGATTTCCTGTGGCTGTTCCTGCTGCTGTGAGATTTCCTGTGGCTGTTTCTGCTGCTGTAGGATTTCCTGTAGCTGTACCTGCTGCTGTGTGATTTCCAGTGGCTGTTCCTGCTGCTGCTGTGGGATTTCCTGTGGCTGTTCCTGTTGCTGTGGGATTTTCTGTGGCTGTTCCTGCTGCTGTGCGATTTCCTGTGGCTGTTCCTATTGCTGTGGGATTTCCAGTGGCTGTTTCTGCTGCTGTGGGATTTCCTGTGGCTGTTCCTGTTGCTGTGGGATTTCCTGTGGCTGTTTCTGCTGCTGTGGGATTTCCTGTGGCTGTTCCTGCTGCTGTACAATTTCCTGTGGCTGTTTCTGCTGCTGTGGGATTTCCTGTGGCTGTTGCTGCTGCTGCTGTGGGATTTCCTGTGGCTGTTCCTGCTGCTGTACAATTTCCTGTGGCTGTTTCTGCTGCTGTGGGATTTCCAGTGGCTGTTCCTGCGGCTGTGGGATTTCCTGTGGCTGTTCCCGCTGCTGCTGTGGGATTTCCAGTGGCTGTTCCTGCGGCTGTGGGATTTCCTGTGGCTGTTCCCGCTGCTGCTGTGGGATTTCCAGTGGCTGTTCCTGCGGCTGTGGGATTTCCAGTGGCTGTTCCTGCGGCTGTGGGATTTCCTGTGGCTGTTCCTGCTGCT
Source organism: Cetorhinus maximus (assembly GCF_964194155.1). Classification (NCBI taxonomy): domain Eukaryota; kingdom Metazoa; phylum Chordata; class Chondrichthyes; order Lamniformes; family Cetorhinidae; genus Cetorhinus; species Cetorhinus maximus. The sequence continues at coordinate 4,271,960 of NC_135880.1, read as the reverse complement.
GTGGGATTTCCAGTGGCTGTTTCTGCTGCTGTGGGATTTCCTGTGGCTGTTCCTGCTGCTGTGAGATTTCCTGTGGCTGTTCCTGCTGCTGTGGGATTTCCTGTGGCTGTTCCTGTTGCTGTGAGATTTCCTGTGGCTGTTCCTGCTGCTGTGGGATTTCCTGTGGCTGTTCCTGTTGCTGTGAGATTTCCTGTGGCTGTTCCCGCTGCTGCTGTGGGATTTCCAGTGGCTGTTCCTGCGGCTGTGGGATTTCCAGTGGCTGTTCCTGCGGCTGTGGGATTTCCTGTGGCTGTTCCTGTTGCTGCTGTGGGATTTCCTGTGGCTGTTCCCGCTGCTGCTGTGGGATTTCCTGTGGCTGTTCCTGCTGTTGCTGTGGGATTTCCTGTGGCTGTTCCTGCTGAGTCATTGGGCGGCGATGGTGAGGAAGGCCTCCCTGTTTCCTCCCAACCTTTAGCATTGGGCGTCACTGTTTTAGGTCCAGAGATTTCTCCGGACTCGCTGGGCGACCCAGTGCCTGAGGGGATGGGGGCTCTGAGCCACCGCCACCCTTTAGCCCATACCCCCAAGAGGAGACCAGAGAGGAGCCCTCTGGCCTTGACCCTGGGGGTGGGATCGAGGTGGAGGTGGAGCCAACTGGCAGCTCCGGACCAGCCCCCGTTCTCAATACGGGGGAGGGGTCAGAAGCAGGAGGCGACGACCTGGAGGAGGGCGGAGTTTCAGTGGTGAGCACTGGGGACGACTCAGAGTCATTGTCGGGTGAGGTGGTGGAACCCCTGGTGCCCCCCCGCTGACTCATCTCCCACGGGAATCCAGGGTTTCTTCGCGAGTAATCGTGGTCACCGAGACAGGGTCCAGTCGCCCTGGACCAGAGTGAATCTTTTCCTCTTGTGTCTGGACCACCCGCAAGGCCTTCAAGGTCCCTGGGCTGGACTGGAACGCTGAGAGGATGGTCCACACATTTCCCGCTGGGCTCCTGAAGGAGAGGAAGGATTAAAATAGTCCTCTCCTTCTTACACTTTGCATTAGGTGATGGTAGCACATGCTTCTGACAATGAAGACAACCATAGCCAACGTCAACACCCATGGCACCAGCAGGGACGCACAGCACAGGTTCCAGAAATTCCCGGTTCTCCGGGACAGGGAGTATGCGGTGTGCTTCCTGCAGGAAACCCAGACCGTTCCGGGAGACGAAGCTACGAGGCTCCTGGAGTGATGAAGGGGGGGTCTACATGAGTCACCCAGCCTCCAATTCAGGCAGGGTGGCTACCTTATTGGCTCCACATTTTCAGCCGGAGATCTTGGGGGTCAAGGAGCCGGTGCCAGGCCAGTTGCTGCACCTGACTGTGCGCCTGGGGGGCGCGGAGCTTCACGTTGTGAATGTGTACACTCCCCTGGGCGCGCAGCAGCAAGCGAGACTCTTTGAGGAAGTGTCCACTCATCGGGGCTCCATCGACACGGGCGAGTGCATCGTCCTCGGGGGGGATTTTAATTGCACCCTCGAGGCCCTTTACTCTGAGGCTGTGCCCTCGGGTCCTAGTCTCTCCTACTAATGGAAACATCTTCCCCACGTCCACTCTATCCAGGCCTTTCAATATTCTGTAAGTTTCAATCAGATCCCCCCTCATCCTTCTAAACTCCATCGAGTATAGACCCAGAGTCCTCAAACATTCCTCATATGTTAAACCTTTCATTCCTGGGATCATTCTCGTGAACCTCCTCTGGACCCTCTCCAGGGCCAGCACATCCTTCCTGAGATACGGGGCCCAAAATTGCTCACAATATTCTAAATGTGGTCTGACCAGAGCCTTATAAAGCCTCAGCAGCACATCCCTGCTTTTATATTCTAGTCCTCTCGAAATAAATGCCAACATTGCATTTGCCTTCCTAACTACCGACTCAACCTGCAAGTTAACCTTAAGAGAATCCTGGACTAGGACTCCCAAGTCCCTTTGCACTCCAGATTTCTGAATTCTCTCCCCATTTAGAAAATAGTCTATGCCTCTATTCTTCCTACCAAAGTGCATGACCTCACACTTCCCCACGTTGTATTCCATTTGCCACTTCTTTGCCCATTCTCCTAACCTGTCCAAATCCTTCTGCAGCCTCCCTGCCTCCTCAATACTACCTGTCCCTCCACCTATCTTTGTATCATCTGCAAACTTAGCCAGAATGCCCTCAGTTCCTTCATCTAGATCATTAATGTATAAAGTGAAAAGTTGTGGTCCCAACACTGATCCCTGCGGAACTCCACTAGTCACCAGCCGCCATCCTGAGAAGGACCCCCTTATCCCCACTCTCTGCCTCCTGCCAGACAGCCAATCTTCTATCCATGCTAGTACCTTGCCTCTAACACCATGGGCTCTTATCTTACTGAGCAGCCTCCTGTGCGGCACCTTGTCAAAGGCCTTCTGGAAGTCCAAGTAGATAACATCCATTGGCTCTCCTTTGTCTAACCTACTCGTTACCTCCTCAAAGAATTCTAACAGATTTGTCAGGCATGACCTCCCCTTGATGAAACCATGCTGACTTTGCCCGATTTTACCAGGCACTTCCAAGTATTCTGAAATCTCATCCTTAATAATGGACTCTAAAATCTTACCAACAACCAAGGTCAGGCTAATCGGCCTGTAATTTCCCGTCTTTTGCCTCACTCTCTTCTTAAACAGGGGGGTTACATTAACGATTTTCCAGTCCTCTGGGACCCTCCCTGACTCCAGTGATTCCTGAAAGATCACCACTAACGCCTCCACTATCTCTTCAGCTATCTCCTTCAGAACTCTGGGGTGTAATCCATCTGGTCCAGGTGATTTATCCACCTTCAGACCTTTCAGTTTTCCTGGCACCTTCTCCTTGGTAATGGCCACCATACTCACCACTGCCCCCCGAATCTCTTGAACTTTGGGGATGTCACTTGTGTCTTCCACCATGAAGACTGACGCAAAGTAGCTATTCAGTTCCTCTGCCATTTCTTTGTTCCCCGATGTGGACCCGGCCCTGCGGTCGGTGTACGATGCGGACCTGGCCCTGCGGTCAGTGTACAATGTGAGGAAGGCTGCGCTGTGGGACCTGCAACCCGTCGGGTCCCGGGGCGGGTACGTGAGGTCACGGATCTGGTTCCTCCGGGACCTGGACTGTGGCTCCCGCTTCTTCTAATCGCTGGAAAAAAGGCACGGGGTCCGTCAGCAGCTCCTTACGCTGCTGGCCGACGACGGATCCCTCGTCTCGGATCCGGAGGGCATCAGGGCCATTGCCCGAGACTATTACACTGCCCTGTTCTCTCCGGACCCATCCAGCGAGGATGCTCCCAGAGTTCTGTGGGAGGACCTGCCACAGGTCGGCCCGGAAGCCGCCGGAAAGCTCGACTCCCTGGAACTCTCTCCCTAACAGCACTGTGGGTGTACCTACACCACATGGACTGCAGCGGTTCAGGAAGGCAGCTCACCACCACCTTCTCAAGGGCAACTAGGGATGGGCAATGAATGCTGGTCCAGCCAGTGAGGCCCACATCCCGTGAATGAATCAAACAAAAGGTGCCTTCAGATTCTTCTTCCGAGGTGTCTTCTAGGCTTGAGTCGAGGACCTGGGTCATGGACCCCCTCGGCGGTTTCACAGATGTGCCTGGGAAGCAAGGGGAGATAATGAGTTTATGGCAGTGGCCTGTGAAAGAGGGCACATCACTCACAGCCTGGTTCTCTGATGGATGTTGCACTGCTGGACTCTCACTTAGTAGAGCAGCGCTGACCTCACCATCAGCACAGGACCGGTCCCGGTCATCGCCGGCCAGCTGGATGGCTCTGGTTTCAAAGTCCGAGAGGACTTTGATTTCGGGCATTCCTCACCGGCCTGTGACCTCTCCCTCTTGTTTTGTGCCAGCTTGTGCTGCATGGATAGAGATGGAGAGAGTGTAAGCAGGATGCCTGCTAGGCCAGATGAGAAGTATGCCTGGCATGTGTGGGTGGTGAGTGGTGTCATGGACGGGGTGAGGACAATGACGGTGAGTGTGAGAGGGTGAGAGTGAATGGTGATGTCCCTTGAACTGGCAGTGAGTGCGGGCCCTGTGGGTGTGTGATGGGTTTGTGAGTGCGTGAGTTGAGGGTGATGAGAAGAGTGACTAACCCTGGTGATGGCAGAAGATCTTTCACCCACTTTCAGCACTGGGTGGCTGTCCTCTTCTGCAGGGTGTTGGCGCTGACCACAGCTGCCACCAACTCCCAAGCCAGATTTGTCACCTCGCTTGCTGGTCTTTGCCCAGACCGGGGGGAGGTAGAGGACCTCACGTCGGGCCTCCACTGTGTCCGGTAAGTGCTTGAGGGAGGTGTAGCTAAATTTGGGGGCAGCCTGTTTCCTCCCTTTGGCAGCCATGGCTTTCCAGCAGCTTCCGATGCCTCAGAGAGAGCTGGCTCTGTGCAGGGCTGCCCTTTAAACATGGCGCCCAGTTTACTGAAGGCCTGAGGCGACGGTGGGACAGGCAAATCAGAGACCACCTCTCCAGCATTCCGGTGTGCTTCCCCGGAATACATTATTAATGAGGTGTCACTGGGCCAAGCATCCTTTCCCCGCTCTCTACTGCACTTAGTGCAAATCTGGGACCGTTCCACCCTCGTCTTCAAAATAATTCCACTGAAGAGGGCAGATGGGATCATCGTTTAACATCAAATCCAAATGGCAGCAGATAAGGCGGGAAAACCCCCCTCAGTACTGACCCTCCAACAGTGCAGCACTCCCTCAGTACTGACCCTCTGACAGTGCAGCACTCCCTCAGTACTGACCCTCTGACAGTGCAGCACTCCCTCAGTACTGACCCTCTGACAGTGCAGCACTCCCTCAGTACTGACCCTCTGACAGTGCAGCACTCCCTCAGTACTGACCCTCCGACAGTGCAGCACTCCCTCAGTACTGACCCTCCGACAGTGCAGCACTCCCTCAGTACTGACCCTCCGACAGTGCAGCACTCCCTCAGTACTGACCCTCCGACAGTGCAGCACTCCCTCAGTACTGACCCTCCGACAGTGCAGCACTCCCTCAGTACTGACCCTCCGACAGTGCGGCACTCCCTCAGTACTGACCCTCCGACAGTGCGGCACTCCCTCAGTACTGACCCTCCGACAGTGCAGCACTCCCTCAGTACTGACCCTCTGACAGTGCAGCACTCCCTCAGTACTGACCCTCTGACAGTGCAGCACTCCCTCAGTACTGACCCTCTGATAGTGCAGCACTCCCTCAGTACTGACCCTCTGACAGTGCAGCACTCCCTCAGTACTGACCCTCCGACAGTGCAGCAATCCCTCAGTACTGACCCTCTGACAGTGCAGCACTCCCACAGTACAGTGTCGGTCTGGATTCCTGCTCATGTTCGGAGAGGGATATGAACACACTACTACAACGTGAGATTGTTATCCACTGGCCTGTGGCTGATAGCTCTTGGCTCTGCTGCTTCTTCTTGGTTCTCTATTGTCTGACCTACCCCGTGGGACACTTCTCCAATTTTATCCTGAATAGAGGGGACATCCTGTGCCTGGACCCCCAACATAGCAATCGGATGAGTATATTCAGCCCTTCATGGCTGTTCTGGCACTCAATCAGATCCTGGCCCCTTTTGTAATTCCACGTAATTTACCCAGCACAGCTCCTGATATTGCGAATCAGAAACAGCCTATGGAGTACGGTGTAGAAAGTTTAATTGACCCCCCACCCGCTCCCCCACCCCCCCCCACCCCTTATTTACAGACCTCTGAGGAGAGAATTCCAGATTTACACGAATCCTCTCCCCTTTGTGTGAACAAGTGTTTCCTGATTGTCGGAATGTGCCTTTAAGGGATATCCGCATGGCATCACCACAAGGAAAACGTGTCCTGTAATCCAGTCTTGGTTTCACTTCTGCTTTGAGCAGAGCACACACGCACAGCTCTGCTGTGTTCAAGCTTTATACCGATGTTTAAAGGTTCTCCTGGTCCTGGCCTTTATAACTGAGCCCACAATGTGTTGACCCAATCCCTCATGAGCAATTGGTGCCTTGTGTCATGTGCACTAAATAGGACCAAAATATTGTATCTTTAGAATAACACAACACTGATTCCCCTCCTGAAAAGACAAATTCTAAATATAATATTTTCCTGCCTTGCTCAGGGCTCTTTCCCCCCCAAACCCCAACCCCTGCCCCCCCATCCCCCTGTCCCCCCATCCCCCTGCCCCCCATCCCCCTGTCCCCCCATCCCTCTTCTCCCCTTCCCCCCCATCACCCCCACCACAGGAAATAGCTTCTCTCTATTTCTGCTTTTGTCATTTTAAACACTCAACCTCCTAATCTCAAGGGAATACCAATCAAGCTAATGACACCCGTTCCCAGAATATAGCCCTCGAACCCCCTGTGTTCGTTCCAGTCAATCTCCACTGCTCCCTCTCCTAGTCCAGTGTTTCCTTCTGGAGATCCACCACCCTCAGCTCAACACAGTTATCCCACCCGGACTTTCAGAATAGCCACAGACAACCAGAGCGTTACCCCCTCTCCGCATATAACCCAGCTGCCTGATCTGGGGAGAGGGACAGTTATGACTTCAGAGTCTGAAGACTCTGTCCACGCTTTCCCAAGGGCAGTCAAACTACCCTGAGAACAGTCACCATGAAAACCCACAATGCTCACTCATGGTTCCTGTACAGTAACTTCATTGTGTCAAGTGGGCCAAGGCGAGGTGGGCTTGGTGAAGGAGTGGAGAGGTGACACCCTGCCAGTCTCTCGCTGACAGTCACATCCAAACAGAGCTCCGAGGAGGGCAGCTCCAACCACCATCTGGATTTTACCTGTGCCCTGAAGTGTTTGGTAACTCAGAGGTGAGAGTTCGACCAGTAGAGCCAGAGCTGAGCTGAGAATTTGCTCCTTGTTTTGCAGGGATCTCTAACGAAGACATGTCCAAATGTTCACAAACATCCATCAACTTGTTTTTCATAAAATTCGACAAGGCCAAGTGCAAACGTTACCAGGATGCCCTCAAGACAGCCATGGGTAAGAGGCTCTCACCTATTTCACCTTCAGATCTGCTCAGCAACCAGATGCTGGAGGTTTTTAACCACAGCAGCGGGATAGGCATTCCTTAGGCCCTCCGACAGTGCAGCACCCCCTCAGTACTGACCCTCCGACTGTGCAGCACTCCCTCAGTACTGACCCTCCGACAGTGCAGCACTCCCTCAGTACTGACCCTCTGACAGTGCAGCACTCCCTCAGTACTGACCCTCTGACAGTGCAGCACTCCCTCAGTACTGACCCTCTGACAGTGCAGCACTCCCTCAGTACTGACCCTCCGACTGTGCAGCACTCCCTCAGTACTGACCCTCTGACAGTGCAGCACTCCCTCAGTACTGACCCTCCGACAGTGCAGCACTCCCTCAGTACTGACCCTCTGACAGTGCAGCACTCCCTCAGTACTGACCCTCCGACAGTGCAGTACTCCCTCAGTATTGACCCTCTGACAGTGCAGCACTCCCTCAGTACTGACCCTCTGACAGTGCAGCACTCCCTCAGTACTGACCCTCCGACAGTGCAGCACTCCCTCAGTACTGACCCTCTGACAGTGCAGCACTCCCTCAGTACTGACCCTCCGACAGTGCAGTACTCCCTCAGTATTGACCCTCTGACAGTGCAGTACTCCCTCAGTATTGACCCTCTGACAGTGCAGCACTCCCTCAGTACTGCACGAGGAACTGATAGATTTTATTCTGAAGTATTTAAGGTACAATGTTCTGACCCAGAGGTGATGATGCTCCCGTTGTTCGATGCTGACACGTGTATATACAGAGAGGGACCACTGGCTCTAAGGCAGCCTCCATGCCCTGACCCTCACACTGAGAGAGTGGCTGTGTCCAGTGCCCAGACTCCCGGCAGTGTAATGGGGATTGACGGAGTTTCCTACTTCTTATTTTTGGCTTGTACAAGGATAGGGAATTATTATCCGGCCATGCTGAAGGACAGTGCCCTCAGATATTTAATTCCAGTGTAAAGATCGCGACTGGGCCCTGAAACGGGGTAACACTGAGCTCAGCTCCACCGGAATACAAGATGAGCAAATAGTTCACCCAGCGTAACCTTTCACCTTTCACCTTTCTGCAGGAGAGTCGTCCGGACAGGTCAACGGTTTGTCCACCACTGTCGGAGGCCGTGCAGGCTTTGTGGCAGCATTGAGCCTGATCGACATGGGGAACCCCCAGTCTAACGCTAAGGTTTACCAAAGGTGGGCTGGATCGGTCAAGGAAAACCCGGTCATCATCAACCAAAAGGTCAGCAAAGAAAACACCAAACAAACCCATCGACTTTCAGGGCTCAGCGTTGGGATCCCCAAAAGAGGCAACCACACCCCTTAGATCCTGACCACCACCAAAACTGACCCCCCTCCCCCCCCACCGCACACAACTGACCCACACAAAAAACTGACCGTTGCACAACTAACCCCCAGCAAAAACTGACCCCACCCTAAACAGACCCACAAGACACCGTCCCTCCCATGACCTGAGCCCCCAAAAATTCGACACCCTCCTCCAAAACTGACCACCTCCAAAACTGACCGACCAAAGTTGACCACACCCAAAAGTGACCCCCAAAACTGACCTCAGCCAAAACAGACTGCCCTAAAAATGAACCAATAAAACAGAACCCCAAACCTGAACCCCTGAAAACTGATAAACCTCAACCTGATACTTGCATAGACTGACACCTCAAAAACTGAACTCCCAAAAACATCTCCCCCAAAAACAGACCTCTCAAACTGACCCACCCCCACCAAGCCTGATCTCTTCCAAAACTGAACCCTCTGACAGTGCAACACTCCCTCAGTACTGACCTTCCAACAGTGCAGCACTCCCTCCGTATTGACCCTCCGACAGAGCAGCATTCCCTCAGTACTGATCCTCCGACAGTGCAGCACCCCCTCAGTACTGACCCTCCGACAGTACAGCACTCCCTCAGTACTGACCCTCTGACAGTGCAGCATTCCCTCAGTACTGACCCTCCGACAGTGCAGCACTCCCTCAGTATTGACCCTCTGACAGTGCAGCACTCCCTCAGTACTGACCCTCCAACAGTGCAGCGCTTCCTCAGTACTCATCATTCGACACTGCAGCACTCCCTCAGTACTGACCCTCTGACAGTGCAGCACTCCCTCAGTACTGACCCTCTGACAATGCAGCGCTCCCTCAGTACTGACCCTCTGACAGTGCAGCACTCCCTCAGTACTGACCCTCCAACAGTGCAGCGCTTCCTCAGTACTCATCATTCGACACTGCAGCACTCCCTCAGTACTGACCCTCTGACAGTGCAGCACTCCCTCAGTACTGACCCTCTGACAATGCAGCGCTCCCTCAGTACTGACCCTCTGACAGTGCAGCACTCCCTCAGTACTGACTCTCTGACAGTGCAGTACTCCCTCAGTACTGACCGTCTTACAGTGCAGCACCCCCTCAGTACTGAACCTCTGACAGTGCAGCACTCCCTCAGTACTGACCCTCTTACAGTGCAGCACCCCCTCAGTACTGACCCTCTGACAGTGCAGCACTCCCTCAGTACTGACCCTCTGACAGTGCAGCACTCCCTCAGTACTGACCCTCTGACAGTGCAGCACTCCCTCAGTACTGACCCTCTGACAGTGCAACACTCCCTCAGTACTGACCCTCTGACAGTGCAGCACTCCCTCAATAATGACCCTCAGACAGTGCAGCACTCCCTCAGTACTGACCCTCTGACAGTGCAGCACTCCCTCAGTACTGACTCTCTGACAGTGCAGCACTCCCTCAGTACTGACTCTCTGACAGAACAGCACTCCCTCAGTACTGACCCTCCGACAGTGCAGCACTCCCTCAGTACTGACCCTCTTACAGTGCAGCACCCCTCAGTACTGACCCTCTGATAGTGCAGCACTCCCTCAGTACTGACCCTCTTACAGTGCGGCACTCCCTCAGTACTGACCCTCTTACAGTGCAGCACTCCCTCAGTACTGACCCTCTGACAGTGCAGCACTCCCTCAGTACTGACCCTCTGACAGTGCAACACTCCCTCAGTACTGACCCTCTTACAGTGCAGCACCCCCTCAGTACTGACCCTCTGATAGTGCAGCACTCCCTCAGTACTGACCCTCTGATAGTGCAGCACTCCCTCAGTACTGACCCTCTGACAGTGCAGCACTCCCTCAGTACTGATCCTCTTACAGTGCGGCACTCCCTCAGTACTGACCCTCTTACAGTGCAGCACTCCCTCAGTACTGACCCTCTGACAGTGCAGCACTCCCTCAGTACTGACCCTCTTACAGTGCGGCACCCCCTCAGTACTGACCCTCTGACAGTGCAGCACTCCCTCAGTACTGACCCTCTGACAGTGCAGCACTCCCTCAGTACTCACCCTCTGACAGTGCAGCACTCCCTCAGTACTGACCCTCTGACAGTGCAACACTCCCTCAGTACTGACCCTCTTACAGTGCAGCACCCCCTCAGTACTGACCCTCTGATAGTGCAGCACTCCCTCAGTACTGACCCTCTGATAGTGCAGCACTCCCTCAGTAGTGCCCTCTGGAGTTAGGTCTTCAACGCACAAAGGTGCGAGTGCTCCCACGAACCATGGGTAGCCCAGGCCTCAGGCCTCCCTGCTCCGTGATGGCCACTATTTGGTTGCACGTACCTCTCACTCTCTTCGGTTCCTGATGTCTTGCCCTGTCTCCTACAGCTAGCACTGCTCCACGAGTTGGTGAAGGGTGTCCCCTGTGCCGGGGTGAAGAGACACTACCTGCGAAGAGCGATCGAGGACTACATCCATGAGGTTCATCCATGCCGATGTCGGCCCTGCCAGAATAATGGCGAGGCTGTCGTGGTTGGTTCAGTTTGCCAGTGTTTGTGTAAGCCGTACACATTCGGATTAGCCTGCGAGAGAGGAGCACTTGCCAAGGAACGAGAAAGCGGTAACACTCCTTCCACTGTCTCTCTCTCTCTCTCTCTCCCTCTCTCTCCCTGTATCTCAGCGCTGGGTGAGCTCTGGGAGGTACTGTCCTTTAAACAGCCAGAGACACAATCAGGGACATCACTTCAACACTGCAGTTTAACAACATCCCAGAACTCACACCTCTCGACAGCCTGGCCTCTCGGTTCATGAAGCAGCTCAACACAGGAACAGGAGGAGGCCATTCAGCCCCTCAGGATTGTTACACAGGAAGAGGAGGAGGCCATTCAGTCCCTCAAGCCTGTTGTGCTATTCAGTTTCTTTATGACTGATTCTGTAGTTTGACTCCATTGTGAAAGGTCCAGTTGACCCCTGGAGTCTGTGTGAAGGAGAGTTTCCTGACATCAGCCTTGGACAGCCTAGCTCCAACGTTAAGATTTTGCCCGTCTGTCCTGGACTCCCCTGACCATAGGAAACAGATCTGCTCTATCGATCACCGTGAATCTGAAATCACGTTAAACAACTCGATTAGATCACCCCCTCACTGTGTGAAACTCAGGGAAATACAAGCTAAAGTCCAACAGTTTGGCCTCATAATTTAATCTTCTAATCTGTCAATCATACAAATCTGTAAACCAGTCACAGCATTGTTTACATTTGAAATCATGAGGGGTCTGGACAGGGTAGATAGAGAGAAACTGTTCCCATTGGTGGAAGGATCGAGAACCAGGGGGCATAGATTTAAGGTGATTGGCAAAAGAAGCGATGAAGACACGAGGAGAAACTTTCTAACACAGAGAGTTTTTGGATCTGGAACGTACAGCCTGAGACTGTGGTGGAGGCAGGTTCAATCGAAGCTTTCAATAGAGAATTAGAGTGTTATCTGTAACAGGAAAATATGCAGGGTGATGGGGAGAAGGCAGGAGAATGGCACTAGGTACAGGCACGATGGGCTGATTGGCCTCCTCCTGTACTCGAACCATTTTGTGACAGTCTGTCAATTATATGGCATGGTCACTCTCTCAACCCTGTACTTATGAAGTCAAATAATACCTAGCCAGATTTGGATCAATTCAGCTATGGGTCATAAATTTAACTACAGCTGGTTATTAAATGAGAGAATGTCAGGACCTCAGGTGAGGACAGTCTCATGGAAAAGGCAAGTGACTGCACAGCAGTCATTCTGGGGAGAGAGTGTACGTGGGGCTGTGGGAGGGGATTAAATGGGTAGGTAGAGTCAGTGATAGGGGGAGAGTGTACATGGGGCTGTGGGAGGGGATTAAATGGGTGGGTAGAGTCAGTGATAGGGGAGAGTGTACATGGGGATGTGGGAGGGGATTAAATGGGTGGGTGGAGTCAGTGATAGGGGGAGAGTGTATATGGGGCTGGGGGAGGGGATTAAATGGGTGGGTAGAGTCAGTGATAGGGGGAGAGTGTACATGGGGCTGTGGGAGGGGATTAAATGGGTGGGTAGAGTCAGTGATAGGGGAGAGTGTACATGGGGCTGGGGGAGGGGATTAAATGGGTGGGTAGAGTCAGTGATAGGGGAGAGTGTACATGGGGCTGTGGGAGGGGATTAAATGGGTGAGTGGTGGAGTTGGAATAGTCTGCATCTAATTTCTGAATTATTCATTCACGGGATGTGGGCTTCGCTGGCTGGGCCAGCATTTATTGCCCATCCCTAGTTGCCCTTGAGAAGGTGGTGGTGAGCTGCCTTCTTGAACCGCTGCAGTCCATGTGGTGTAGGTACACCCACAGTGCTGTTAGGGAGGGAGTTCCAGGATTTTGACCCAGCAACAGTGGAGGAACGGCGATATATTTCCAAGTCAGGATGGTGAGTGACTTGGAGGGGAACTTCCAGGTGGTGGTGTTCCCATCTATCCTGCTGCCCTTGTCCTTCTAGATGGGAGTGGTCATGGGTTTGGAAGGTGCTGTCTAAGGAGCCTTGGTGAATTCCTTGGTGTGTTACAGGAAGTGGTGTTGATGGGAGTTGGAGTTGTTGGACAGCCTGGGCTGCCTGTACAAATGGAAGGAGACAGCGATTGAGAAGATGTGACAATCCTGCTCCCAGCCCAGGAGGGAAGAACTGTGCCGGAGCTGGAGTACAATCGGAGAAGTGTGAAGATGGAGAGATGGAATATTTACGGTAAGGGTGTTCAGCATGTTTTACTGGCAGGAGCTGAAGACCATAAACCCAAACTGTTATGCAATAAATAACCACTCTTAGGATCATTGGTCAGATAGTGATGGCCACAACTCTGGCCTAGTCCTGTCCCCTACCCCCAGAGAAGTTGCTGTCCATTGTTTAAGCATGGACCTGTATTTACATTGTCCTCCTGATCCTCATGTCCTCCAGGGGACTGTAATTCATGCATCATTCTGAGAGAGCTCCCAACGTACAAACATACGAATTAGGAGCGGGAATAGGCCATTTGTTCACTGTAGCCTGCTCCGCCATTCAATAAGACCCCAGCTGATCTGCTCGTGGCCTCAGCTCCACATTCCCTCCTACCCCCGATACGCGTTGACTCCCTTGTCAATCAAGAGTCTATCCACCTCAGCATTTAAAATACTCAATGACCCGTTGCCTCCACCCCTCTCTGGGGAAGAGAGCTCCACACACTCATGACCCTCTGAGAGAAAAAGAATCCTTCTCATCTCCATCTTAAGTCGGAGACCCCTTATTTTTAAACTGTGTCCCCTGGTTCTAGATTCTCCCACAAGGGGGAACATCCTCTCCACATCCACCCTGTCAAGTCCCCTCAGGACCTTACATGTTTCAATAAGGTCACCTCTCATTCTCCTAAAGTCCAGTGGATACCAGCCCAGCCTGTTCAACCTTTCCTCATGAGGGACCCACCACCCCCACCAACTCCCTCCCCCACCCCCTCCCCCCACTGCCCCCCTCCTCACCACCCCCCCTCACTGCCCCTCTCTGCAATCTCTCCTCAAATAACATACTGTTTTTCTATTCTTCCTGCCTAAATGTTTACACTTTCCCACTTTATACTCCCTCCGCCAAGTTTTTGCCCATTCAGAACTTACTTGCCTGGCTACCTTTGCATCATTAGCAGGCTTAGTAAACATGCTTTCAATCCTGTCACCCAAGTCCCAAACATAGATTGGATATACTGTGTGTGTATAATATCCTTCAGATTGGCTGTTCAGTGAGGAGGACACTGTACCCTGAGGCACTAGCTCATGGGTTCCATTCTTAATGCAGCAAGTCCAGGTGAAACTCCAAGTGCGGCACTGTGAGGCTGGATATGGGACTGTGGGAGGGGACAGCAAATGAGTAATTCATTTTTCCTGATCTTTTTTCCAGCCTGCTCGAACCTCATTGCTTTGAAACGCATTTTGATCCGACCAGCAGCTGCCCAGCTCCCCCTCAGCTAGAAAATGGCTTTGTCCAGGTATGTATTGAAATCCCATGTACACTCTTTCCTGTCACTGACTCTCCCCACCCACTTAATTTCCTCTCACAGCCCCATGTACACTCTCCCCTATCACTGACTCTACCCACCCATTTAATCCCCTCCCACAGCCCCATGTACACTCTCCCCTGACACTGACTCTACCCACCCATTTAATCCCCTCCCACAGCCCCATGTACACTCTCCCCTATCACTGACTCTACCCACCCATTTAATCCCCTCCCACATCCCCATGTACACTCTCCCCTATCACTGACTCTACCCACCCATTTAATCCCCTCCCACATCCCCATGTACACTCTCCCATATCACTGGATCTACCCACCCAGTTAATCCCCTCCCACAGCCCCATGTACACTCTCCCCCTATCACTGACTCTACCCACCCATTTAATCCCCTCTCACAGCCCCATGTACACTCTCCCCTATCACTGACTCTACCCACCCATTTAATCCCCTCCCACAGCCCCATGTACACTCTCCCCTATCACTGACTCTACCCACCCATTTAATCCCCTCCCACAGCCCCATGTACACTCTCCCCCTATCACTGACTCTACCCGCCCATTTAATCCCCTCCCACAGCCCCATGTACACTCTCCCCTGACACTGACTCTACCCACCCATTTAATCCCCTCCCACAGCCCCATGTACACTCTCCCCTATCACTGACTCTACCCACCCATTTAATCCCCTCCCACAGCCCCATGTACACTCTCCCCCTATCACTGACTCTACCCACCCATTTAATCCCCTCCCACAGCCCCATGTACACTCTCCCCTATCACTGACTCTACCCAGCCATTTAATCCCCTCCCACAGCCCCATGTACACTCTCCCCCTATCACTGACTCTACCCACCCATTTAATCCCCTCCCACAGCCCCATGTACACTCTCCCCTATCACTGACTCTACCCACCCATTTAATCCCCTCCCACAGCCCCATGTACACTCTCCCCCTATCACTGACTCTACCCACCCATTTAATCCCCTCCCACATCCCCATGTACACTCTCCCCTATCACTGACTCTACCCACCCATTTAATCCCCTCTCACAGCCCCATGTACACTCTCCCCTGACACTGACTCTACCCACCCATTTAATCCCCTCCCACAGCCCCATGTACACTCTCCCCTGTCACTGACTCTACCCACCCATTTAATCCCCTCCCACAGCCCCATGTACACTCTCCCCCTATCACTGACTCTACCCACCCATTTAATCCCCTCCCACAGCCCAATGTACACTCTCCCCTATCACTGACTCTACCCACCCATTTAATCCCCTCCCACAGCCCCATGTACACTCTCCCCTATCACTGACTCTACCCATCCAGTTAATCCCCTCCCACAGCCCCATGTACACTCTCCCCTATCACTGACTCTACCCACCCATTTAATCCCCTCCCACAGCCCCATGTACACTCTCCTCTATCACTGACTCTACCCATCCATTTAATCACAGGTTTCCTTTATTGCAGTTGTGGCCATACAGGAGAAGTCAGTTGAAATTATAAAGCTCCTTTTTGTGCCTGTTTGAGAGTTAAGACATGCTGATGGTTGGGCACTGATTGGGTGATGACTGGGCCTGGTTGGGTGATGATTGGGTGATGATTGGTGATGATTTTATGATGACTGGGTGACAACTGGGTCACGACTTGGCGATGACTGGGTGATGACTGGGTAAAGACTGCGCAATGACTGGGCAATGATTAGGTGATGACTGGTTGATGATTGGGTGACGACTGGGTGATGATTGGGTGACAACCAGGTGAAGACTGGGTGGCGACTGGGCCATGACTGGGTGATGACTAGCTGAGGACTGAGCAACAACTGGGCATTGTTTGGGCGTTGACTGGGTGATGATTGGATGAGGACTGGGCAATGACTGCACAATGGCTTGGCGATGATGGGTGATGACTGGGCGATGACTGGGTAACAACTGGATGATGATTGGGAAATGATTGGGCGAAGACTGGGTGATGACTGGGCGATGACTGGGTGAAGTCTGGGCGAAGGCTGGGCGATGACTGGGTGAAGTCTGGGCGAAGGCTGGGTGACAATTGGACAATGACTGGGCGATGAAGGGGCAATGATTGGGTGATAGTGTGGTGATTGTGTGATGACTGTACGATGATTAGGTGATGATTAGGTGATGATTGGGCGATGACTGGGCAATGATTGGCGATGATTGGCGATGATTTCATGATCACTGGATGACGGCTGAGCAATGGCTGGGTGTTGTTTGGCCACTGACTGGACAGTGATTTCATGATGACTGGGTGATGACTGGGTCATGACTAGTCAATATCTAGGTGATGACTGGTCGATGGCTGCACGATGACTGGACGATGGCTGGACGATGACTGCACAATGACTGGACGATGGCTGGACGATGGCTGGACGATGACTGCACGATGACTGGACGATGGCTGGTCGATGGCTGCACGATGACTGGACGATGGCTGGATGATGACTGGACGATGACTGGACGATGACTGGATGATGACTGCACGATGGCTGCACGATGGCTGGACAATGGCTAGACGATGACTGGACGATGACTGGACGATGACTGGACGATGGCTGGACGATGGCTGAACAATGGCTGGGTATTGTCTGGGCTTTGTACCTTCACAGTGCCTCACAATGGGCATGTTTTTAACCTTAGCTAAAGTTGGCACACAAGCTCCTTCCAGCTGCATCCCTAGATCTCTTTCTGGGTCTTAGACATGTGACCATTTCATCTTGGGTGGCCCTGGGAGCTGAGACCATTTTGAGAACCTGCTGTCCCAGTTCTGTCTGACTGTCTCCCACAGTGCATACCGAGTTAACCACCAGAATCTCTCACTCCTTTGTTCCTTGCCTATTTAAAGAAAATTCCTGTTTGCTCTTCACCGAGCTGCTCCTGTGCAGCCTCCCTCATCCCAGTCCATCCAGCCCATAATATTAATGATGGATGCTTCTTGCTTTGTCTGCTGCAGGATTTGAGAGCAGTGTACCCTGCCAGGAGCCACGCTACGTACCAGTGTCACGTGGGTTACTTCCCCTCTGGAGGGGATGGCACACTGAGATGTGGAGAGGATTTACAATGGGAAACAGGAAACCTGCGCTGCCTGAGTGAGTGCTGGGCCCTGACCCCGCACTTTAAGGGTCACCTCAGGGATAATGGGTGTTAATTTTGGTTGGGATGTGAAATGGTGGAGAATGAATTAGACGCAGGTTTTCGAGCTGCCCTGGATTTTTTTCTGTTGAAGTGAATGGGATGAATTATCCTGAAACTGAGCTGGTGAGTTAGAGGAAAAACAGTCATAGAGCCAACAGCTATGTCACCACCAGACCTACTCACCATCTCCATCAGGACTAGCACCAGCTTCTCCTCAACCTAACCCTAACTTCTAATCCTGAACCCTCACCCCTAACCCTCACCCCTAACCCTCACCCCTAACCCTAACCCCTAATCCTAACCCCTAATTCTAGCCTCTAAGACCTAGCCCTAATCTCTAACCTGTAAACTCTAACACCTAACCCTGACCCTAACTCTTATCCCTAACCACTAACCCCTGATCCTCAATCCTGACCCCTAACCCCTAACCTTAACCCTAACCCTCACCCCTAACCCTCACTCCGAAGCTTAACCTTAACTGTAACCCTAACCCTTAGCCTTAACCCCCTATCCTTAATCCAAAACCTCTAACCCCTTACCCCTAACCCTCACCTCTAAACATCACCCCAAGCCCTCACCCCTAAACTTCATCCCTAACACTCACCCCTAACCTGTAGCCCTCACTCCTCACCCCTCATCTCTAACACCCAACCCTTGCCCCAACCCTAATCCCTAACCCTAGCCTCTAACCCTACATCTTCCTATCTCTCATCACCCATCTCTGCCCCTATCTCAACCCTACTCCAGTCTACTGCTGAAACCCTCAGATACCCTCTTCATCAGCTGCAATTCCTCCCCTCACACCCTCCCTCCTTCAACTCCCCCCGTTTGAGACAAGACGTATGATGACTGCAGCATGGTCTGAAAGGAACAGGTCAACTTGGACTAATGGGGCAGAGTTTTAAGGCCTGCCAGCAGCGGCTTTGCAGGCGGGGGGGGGCCCGTTAAATTTCCCGGATGATCTTCCTGCCATCCTCCCCCCTGCCTGAACAAGCTGCAATTAAATGGGGGGAGGGGGGTGGTGGTAAGCAAGGCCCACCTGCTCTCAGCTCAATTGGGGCCCATAAGTGGCCAATCGTTGGTCACCTGAAGGCTGCTTCCTGCCCAGTTATAATTTCTCAGAGAGTGGGAGAGGTTCAGGGACCCGGGGAGGGGGAGGTCTGGCAGATCACCCTGCTCGGGTCTCGAGTGGGAAGGGATACTTCCACGGACTGGTCCGCTTCCCAGTCCGGCTGCCAGCCCAGCCACTGTCTCCCCCCCCCTCCAAGGTTGCCCTCCCTCCCTGACCTTGCCATCACAACTTCCAACCCCTGCTCACCCCCACCACCCATGGGCCTCCCCTCCCATCCCTCCCACGCGACGTCCCCGGTCTTAACTCTACCCTGGCTCCAGGGGTCCTAGAAGCCTGGGACCACTTGTAATGCCAGCAGCAGCCACTGCTCCCACGAACAATGTTGGTTCTACAGAGCCACTAGCCAATCAGATTGGCCGGCAGCTCTCAGAGGCGGGACTTCCTCCCGAGTGAGGGGCAGACATTCCACCTCCAGCCAATGAACGCTGGCTCTGCAGAGCTGCTGTGATTGGCGGGGACGTGTTCCCTGTTGACTCTCTGGGTGGCAGGGTGGAAAACCACACCCGCCATAAAATCCTGACCATGGTTCCCAAAGCTCTCCAAGCACACGGGACCCTGTCCTGAACACCCTTTGTGTAAAAGCTGTTTCATCTCGCTACACAAAGCCCTGGTTAGACCACACCTGGAGTCACTGGGAACAGTTCGGGGCCCACACCTTGACCTTGGAGTGAGCGCAGTGTCGATTTACCAGAATGATACCTGGATTCCAAGGGTTAAATTACCTTGTCTCTAAGGTTTGTTGTATACTTATTGATAAGAGATTGATCACTCTGATTAATCATGTTTCCCCTTGTGGGACAGACTAGAGCCAGGGGATGTGGTTTAAAAATAAGGGGGCTCCCAATTAAGATGGTGATGAGGAGAATGTTTTTCTCGGAGTGTTGTGAGTCTTTGGAACTCTCTTCCTCAGAGAGCGGTGGATGTGAGGGCCATTGATTATTTTTAAGGCTGAGTTAGGTAGACCCTTTCTTGACAAGGGAGACAAAGGGTATCAGGGGAAGGGCGGGAAAGTGGAGTTGAGGCCACAATCAGACCAGCCATGATCTTATTGAATGCTGGAGCAGGCTCGAGGGGCCGAATAGCCCACTCCTCCTAATCTGTACGTTCATACGAGGCCCACTTTCCATTACCCTTCCCTACATCGACCAACACCAGCTTCACATCCCTTCAAAACCACAGATTTACAATCCCTTTGTTGCTTAAATCTATCCATAAATGGTCCCATTCCATTACCCAATTGTTGTTGCTGTTGTTGGCATCCATGTTGGTCGAGGAAGGTTTAAAGATTTTACAATAGGATTTTAAATTATGAGGGGTTCTAACAAAGCAAATTAGAAAATCTTTTTTCATTGGGTCTGTAAGGCAGTAAATAGGGGCCTTAAATTTAACAACATAACCAGATGAATTATGGGAAATTGAGGTGAGGAACCATTTAACACCTCAATGAGGCCATGGCTGACCTATGACCTAACTCCATGGACCCCACCTTTCCCCTATCCCATATTACCTTTGCTTAACAAAAAGCTCTCAAGCTCAGATTCCCCATTAACAATGGATGTCGTGCCAATTGCTATTTGTGGAAGAGAGTTCTAAACTTCCACCAACCTTTGTGTATTTCCTAACTTCACTCCTGAGAAGTCGGCCTCTCATTTTTAGACTGTTTCGTGTAGTTCTTGACTCTCCAACTGTAGAAACAGATTCTCCAAAGCTACCCGATCAGTTCCCCTTCCTGAAAACTTTGATTAAATTGCCACTTAACCTTTCACATTCCAGGGATATACAACCCTAATTAGTGTAACCTCGCCTCGTAATTTAACCCTTGGAATCCAGGTATCATCCTGGTAAATCGACACTGTGCTCCCTCCAAGGTCAAGCTATCCTTCCAAAGGGGTGGGCCCCAGAACTGCTCCCAGTGACTCCAGGTGTGGCCTAACCAGGGCTTTGTGTCGCTAGATGAAACAGCTTTACGCAAAGGGTGCTCAGGACATGGGAGGCCTGATCAGAAATAACCAGGAGAAAAGCCAATAATATATAAAGAAGGATTAAGGAGGGCCAGCATAGGCATGATGGGCTGAATGGGAAAGGAAAGAGGAGTGTGACTAGGCTTTCTCTGCTGCAGTCCATGTGGTGTAGGTACACTAGCTTGAGTACCCGACTCCTGTACTGTAAACTCCTACAGTAACATTCTGCACAATCCAATTTCCTTTGGTCAGATTAAGGAAAAAATATATACACGGGAAAAAGGCACTAAGAAGATAAAGGGATTCACTAAAGCATAATCTTATGTTTTGTTGCAGGGAAGGTCTGTGCTCCTCCACAGTTACAGACAGATATCATTGTTACCCCAGAGCAGCCCAGCTATACCATTGGAGAGATGGTTGTCCTATCCTGCCCTGCAGGCAGCACATTGGAAGGTCATTCTGAGCTCATGTGTGGCTCCAGTCTGCAATGGTCTCAGGACATGAACAGCATCAGATGCAACACAGGTGAGTCGCCAATCCCTCATCCTTTCATCGTTCTCAAAACTCTCCCAAAAGTCGTGCTTCTGAGTGGAAGGAGGTGATTTTGCTGGGAGCAGAGGTGCCCAGCATTTCCTGTGGGAGGGCAGGTGGAAGGGTTACACAATATCTGACACCGCTGGGTGAGGAGGTTCGGTTGCGTTGGGTTGAATTTTTTAAAGTTCATTTTTTATTCACTTATGGGGTGTGCTGGCCAGCATTTATTACCCACCCCTAGTTGCCCTTGAGAAGGTGGTGGTGAGCTGCCTTCTTGAACCGCTGCAGTCCATGTGGTGTAAATACACCCACAGTGCTGTTAGGGAGGGAGTTCCAGGATTTTGACCCAGTGACAGTGAAGGAACGGCGATATATTTCCAAGTCAGGATGGTGAGTGACTTAGAGGGGAACTTCTAGGTGGTGGTGTCCCCATCTATCTGCTGCCCTTGTCCTTCTAGATGGTAGTGGCCGAGGGTTTGGAAGGTGCTGTCAAAGGAGCCTTGGTGAGTTCCTGCAGTGCATCTTGTAGATGGTACACACACTGCTGCTACTGTGTGTCGGTGGTGGAGGGAGTGAATGTTTGTGGATGTGGTGCCAGTCAAGTGTGCTGCTTTGTCCTGGATGGTGTCAAGCTTCTTGAGTGTTGTGGGAGCTGCACTCATCCAGGCAAGTGAGGAGTATTCCATCACACTCCTGACTTGTGCCTTGTAGATGGTGGACAGGCTTTGGGGAGTTAGCAGGTGAGTTACTCACCACAGGATTACTAGCCTCTGACCTGTTCTTGTAGCCACAGTATTTATATGGCTAGTCCAGTTCAGTTTCTGGTCAATGGTAACCCCAGGATGTTGATAGTGGGGGATTCAGTGATGGTAATGCCATTGAACATCAAGGGGCAATGGTTGGATTCTCTCTTGTCGGAGATGGTCATTGCCTGACACTTGTGTGGTGTGAATGTTACTTGCAACTTGTCAGCCCAAGCCTGGATATTGTCCAGGTCTTGCTGCATTTGGACATGGACTGCTTCAGTATCTGAGGAGTCGTGAATGGTGCTGAACATTGTGCAATCATCAGCGAACATCCCCACTTCTGACTTCTGATCCCCCTCCTATTGGATCGTCCACCCACATTGGCGGGAAAACACGCCGACGTGTTTCACAACCGCACATAAGTGACATGTACCTGGTGAGCTGCACTTCACTCGGGACTTCGAGGTTTGTTTCCCTACCTTGCTTCGGGCAGCACTCACAGTCACCAGCTCCAGGCTCCACAGGCAGCACCACATCACTTTCAGAGGGGTTCACGGGTAGGTCTCTACCTACCAGACCAGCCATAAGGCGGGGGTGGCTTTTCAATGGCTGCAGGGCTAGGGCTTGCTTGGAGAAGGGGGAGAAGGGGCCTCAGGCAAGGGAAGAGGCTGCAGGGCGAGGGCTGTACTGGGGAAGGGGGGTATCCCAGGGTGTGTGTGGGGACACAAGTTGATCCGTGCAAGTAGTCTCAAGATGGTGAGGGCTGAGGAGGCATCTCCAGAGGAGATGAGGCCAGATGGAGATGTGAGGGTGAGTGTGAGAGAGTGAGTGGTGATGTCCCTTGAGCTGGCAGTGAGTGAGATGCCAGTGAATGTGTGATGGGCTTGTGAGTGTGTGAGTTTAGAGTGATGAGATGGTTGCCTTACCCTGCAGCACAGATGAGATCATTCACCCTCTTTCTGCACTGGATGGCCAACCTCTTCTGTGCAGCATTGGCACTGACCACCACTGCCACTGCCTCCCAGGCCAGAGTGGTAATGTTGCTACCCCTCCTGTGGCCAGAGCAGGGGTAGGGGACATCACAGTGGGCCTCCACAGTGTCCAAAAGGTGTTTGAGAGCTACAGGTTTCTTACCTTTCAGGGCCATGTCTTCATTGGTGCAATCCTGGGCTGGATACACTGAGCACAGCTGGACTTTAAATGTGGTGCACGGTGTGATGAAACGAATCATAGCCCTCCCACCATCGGAATGGCACGTATCCTGGGAATGCATCATTAATCCAGCGGGTTTGGGACGATACGGGGTGAGAAGGCCCCATTGCGGCCGGCAGATAAAATGTCATTGTTCCCGCCAGCTACAACACTTACTGCAAACCTAGGGTGATTCTGCCCTTAGATTGGGTGGGTGTGGCTGGGTTAGATTAGATTGGATGGTTCAGATTGGAGTCTGTTTGTTTGGATTAGGCTGGGTTAGATTGGTTTGGGTTTATTGTTCAGCGGACCCGGACATGATGAGATGAATGGCCTCTTCCTGTGCTGTAACTTTCCTATGGTTCCATAGTTGGATTGGGTGAGGTTGAATTAGACTCAGTCAGATTGAGTTGGATTTCTTTTACTCTTTGATGGGATGTGAGTGTCACTGGCAAGGCCCAGCATTTGTAGCCCATCTCTAATTGCCCTTTAACTATGAAGCTTGCTGGGCCATTTCAGAGGGCAGCTAAGAGTCAACCACATTGCTGTGGGTCTGGAGTCACATGTAGGCCAGACCAGGTGAGGACGGCAGATTTCCTTCCCTAAAGGACATTAGTGAACCAGATGGGTTTTTACAACAATCGACAATGGTTTCATGGTCACCATTACTGAGACTAGATTTTCAATTCCAGATTTATTAAATGAATTTGAATTCCACCAACTGCTGTGGTGGGATTTGAACCCATGTCCCAGAGCATTAGCCCGGGTGTCTGGATTGCTAGTCCAGTGAAAATACCACTATGCCATCATCTCCATTGGGTTAGGTTGGAATTCAATTTGGATAAGTGTGAGGTAATGCATTTGGGGAGGGCAAACAAAGCCAGGGAATACTCAATAAATGGAGGGATATTGAGAGGGGTTGAGGAACTAAGAGACCTTGGAGTGCATGTCCACAGGTCCCTTAATGTGGCAGGACAGGTGGACAAGGTGGTCAAGAAAGCATATGGAATGCTTTCCTTTATTGGACGAGGTATTGAATACAAAAGCAGGATGTAATGATGGAACTGTATAAAACGCTGGTTAGGCCACAGCTGGAATTTTGTTTACAGTTCTGGTCATCACATTACAGGTAGGATATAATTACTCTGGAGAGAGTACAGAGGAGATTTACAAGAATGTTGCCAGAGTTGGAAAATTGCAGCTATGAGGAGAGATTGGATAGGCTGGGGTTGTTTTCCTTAGAACAGAGGAGGCTGAGGGGGGACCTAACAGATGTACAAAATGATGAGGGAGCCTAGATAGAGTAGACAGGAAAGACCTGTTTCCCCTTGTGGAGAGGCCAATTACCAGGGGGCACAGATTTAAGGTGATTGGTAGAAGGATTAGACGGGATCTTTTTCACCCAGAGTGTGGTGGGTGTCTGGAATTCACTGTCTAAATCGGTGGTTGAGGCTGAAATGCTCAACTCATTCCAAAGGTAAAAAGCAAAATACTGCAGATGCTGGAAACCTGAAACAAAAACAGAAAATACTGGAAAATCTCAGCAGGTCTAACAGCCTCTGTGGAGAGAGAGAAACAGCTAACATTTCGAGTCCATTTGACTCTTCAGAGCTCTGAAGAAGGGTCATACGGTCTCGAAACGTTAACTGTTTCTCTCTCTCCACAGATGCTGTCGGACCTGCTGAGATTTTCCAGTATTTTCTGTTTTGGTTTCATTTTAAAGGTACCTGCACCTGCACCTGGAGCGCAGTAACCTGCAAGGTCATGGACCAGGTGATGGAAAGTGGGATTAAAAATGAGCGTTTTTAACCTTTTTTCTTTGGCTGGTGCAGACAGGATGGGCTGAATGGCCTCTTTCTGCGCCGTAACTTTTCTATGGTTGTATGGTTTGGGTTTGGGTTGGGTTGGGTTGGGATGGTTTGGTTTGGCTGGGTAATGTTGTGAGTCACTGTGGTGATACCCCAAGATGAGGTTTTGTTGGATCGGTGTCCTGGGTGTGAATTGGGTTCAATGACGCTCTGGCAGGAGTTGGACTGAGTACTGCGTTTGAAATGGTTGGGGTGGCTGATATATTTGGTCGAGGTCAACAGGGCCGTTGGTGCAAGAAAGGCTGGCACCAGGAAATGTCCTCACAGTGGGGGTAACAAACAAACTGAAAATAACAAAACTGTCGGGAAGGGTAGGAGGAGGTAGCCCAGGAACAGCACAGCACGATGGCTGGAGCATCAGGTGGAGAGAACTTGCCCCCTCCCCCAGCCCCCACCTCCCCCCTCCTCCTCCCACTACAGTGTCCTGTGAGAGACAGGAACCCAGAACCAAAAAGGGAAAAGATAATCTGGAAAATTCCCCTCATGCTAATATTGGCTGTTGCAGTGTAAGGTTATGATTTTGGGTTCCCAAAGCACCATTTCTGTATCTAAACCACGTGGTTCCTG
The DNA here is from genome assembly GCF_964194155.1 of Cetorhinus maximus. Classification (NCBI taxonomy): domain Eukaryota; kingdom Metazoa; phylum Chordata; class Chondrichthyes; order Lamniformes; family Cetorhinidae; genus Cetorhinus; species Cetorhinus maximus. The sequence continues at coordinate 4,246,451 of NC_135880.1, read as the reverse complement.
ATGCAGCAGCTCAGAACCTGAATGGGGGCAGGTGAGCAGAGGTGACAATGTCACTTTGGACATGTGGACTCAACTTGTTCTGCTTTGTTTCAGTTGCAGTGACCACAGGACTACATGAGACACTACACTGTTCTCCATGGGAGAAGATTAAAAATGGAATATGTGTTTGCAAAATGCCTTATGAATGCAGGTACCGTCTGCATTACAGTGTCAAAGTACTCACGGGGAGAGGCTGAGGGAAATTGAAGAGGGGAAAGAAAGGTCGCTGGTGGGGAGAGATCTCGCGCTCTCTCTCGTTCTCTCTCCCTCCCTTTTCTCTCCTTAGTTGCTCCCTGCCTAATCTACCTCTCTTTCCAACCCCATTCTCTCCCTCTCCCCCACATTCTTTCTCTCCCCCACATTCCCTCCCCCCACTCTCTCTCTCCCTCTCTCTTTCTCTCCTTGCATTTTCCCCCCCAACACACTCTCTTTGCCCTCGTTCTGCTCTCTCTGCCCCTACTTTCTCTCTCTATCCTGCTTTGTGTCCCCACTGTCTCTCTCTCCCTCGGCCCCTATTCTCTCTCTGTCTCTGCCCTACGTCTCTTATAAAAGTCCATTATAAAAGATTTAATAGCTGAGCACTTGGAAAACAGTGGCAGAATCGGACAGAGTCAGCATGGATTTACGAAAGGGAAATCATGCTTGACAAATCTACTGGAATTTTTCAAGGATGTAACTAGTAGAGTTGATGAGGGGGAGCCAGTAGATGTGGTTTATTTGGACTTTCAGAAGGCTTTCGACAAAGTCCCACATAAGAGATTAATGTGTAAAATTAAAGCGCATGGGATTGGGGGTAATGTATTGAGAGGGATAGAAAACTGGTTGGCAGACAGGAAACAAAGAGTAGGAATAAATGGGTCTTTTTCCAAATGGCAGGCAGTGACTAGTGGGGTACCGCAGAGATCGGTGCTGGGACCCCAGCTATTCACAATATATATTAATGATTTAGATGAGGGAATTAAATGTAATATCTCCAAATTTGCAGATGACACAAAGCTGGGTGGGAGGGTGAGCTGTGAGGAGGATGCAGAGATGCTTCAGTGTGATTTGGACAAGCTGAGTGAGTGGGCAAATGCATGGCAGATGCAGTATAATGTGGATAAATGTGAGATTATCCACTTTGGTAACAAAAACAGGAAGGCAGATTATTATCTGAATGGCTATAAATTGAGAGAGGGGAATGTGCAACGAGACCTGGGTGTCCTTGTACACCAGTCGCTGAAGGTAAGCATGCAGGTGCAGCAGGCGGTAAAGAAGGCAAATGGTATGTTGGCCTTCATAGCCAGAGGATTTGAGTACAGGAGCAGGGATGTCTTGCTGCAATTGTACAGGGCCTTGGTGAGACCACACCTGGAACATTGTGTGCAGTTTTGGTCTCCTTATCTGAGGAAGAATGTTCTTGCTATAGAGGGAGCGCAGCGAAGGTTTACCCAACTGATTCCTGGGATGGCGGGACTGACATGAGGAGGGATTGAGTTGATTAGGATTATATTCGCTGGAGTTCAGAAGAATGAGGGGGGAGTCTCATAGAAACCTATAAAATTCTAACAGGACTAGACAGGGTAGATGCAGGAAGGATGTTCCCGATGGTGGGGGAGTCCAGAACCAGGGGTCACAGTCTGAGGACACGGGGTAGACCATTTAGGACTGAGATGAGGAGAAATTTCTTCACCCAGAGAGTAGTGAGCCTGTGGAATTCACTACCACAGAAAGTAGTTGAGACCAAAACATTGTATATTTTCAAGAAGGAGTTAGATAAATCTCTTGGGGCGAAAGGGATCAAAGGATATGGGGAGAAAGCGGGAGCAGGCTATTGAGTTGGATGATCAGCCATGATCATAATGAATGGTGGAGCAGGCTTGAAGGGCCGAATGGCCTACTCCTGCTCCTAGTTTCTACGTTTCTATGTTTCTGCCCCCTGGTTATTTGCGTGTTGTGTGTTCTGTCTCCCCAGCCCCTCCCTGTCGGTCTGTGTGGTGGATGTCAAGTCTGGCCGAACTCTTCTGCTGACTTTGTGCAAACTCTTTGCTCTGGAATGCCTGGGTCGACATTATGAGCCGGCAGCAGAGGGCGACTGTGTGATCCCAGCACCCTCAGGGGGAGACTGTGGGTCCTGCTCACTCTGGGAGAGATGTGATGGTAGGAGCACCACTTCTTCTTTATTCAAACCTTCCCTCAAACTCTTCCTGAAGGTGGTTCCCCTCATCCCAGCTACTCCCGAACCCCATTCTTCACCTGAAACACGGGCTGAATATTGTCAGTCGTGGGAGAAGGAACTACTTCAAGCAACTCAACATGTAAAATTCAGTATCAGCCATGGCTCAGTCGCTAGCCACTGGTTGACTCTGGGTTGTAAGGACTTAGGTTCAAGAACCTCTCCAGGTCACAAAAATCAAGGCCAGCACTTGGGTGCAGCACTGAGGGAGTGCTGCACTGTTGAAGGTGCTGTCGTTTAGACATGACATTAAACCAAGGCCCCCACCCGCCCTCCGCTGGGTGTAAATGCCCCACGGCACCATTTTGAAGAAGAGCAGGGAGTTCTCCGCGCTGTCCTGGCCAACATTTATCCCCAACCAACACCACAAATAAAACAGAGTCACCACCACCATTACTGTTTGTGGGATCTTGCTGTGCGCAGATTGGCTGCCACTTTACAACAGCGATTACACTTCATAAAGCACTTCATTGGCTGTAAAGTGCTTTGAGATGTTCGGTGGCCGTGAAAGATGCTATATAAATTCATGTTCCTTCTTTTTGCACTTTCCACTGAGCAGTGATGAGGAGCAGAGTCTGCCTGAATTGTAACGTCCTTCCTGCCTCTCAGACTGGGCTCAGGTCATTCAGTGCAGGCCGGGAAAACGGCCTAGCCCTCTGCTGCTCTAGAACCACGAGCTGACCAAAGCCAGAGTGCCCGGGCGTGGGGGGGCGGTGCTGGGGGAGTGGGTGGGGGTCGAGGTGCCCAGGATCCATCGATTGGAGATCAGAAGGAAAAAGTCAGCCTCCTGGTCCTGGTCACTCCCCTTTCTGCTGACCTAGTTACAGAGAACGATCCCAGTGCAGGAGCAGGACAGGCTGGAGATCGTTGGGAGGGAGGGGACAAATTGGAGGAAGGGATGGAGGGGAAGATTGGAAGAGAGGGAGGTGATTGGGGGAGAGGGAGGGAAGGAGGGGGAGATTGGAAAGGAGAGGAGTGTGATTGGGAGGGCAAAGGGGAGGGAGTGAGGGTCGAGAGAAATGGAGAGCAGTGAGGGGCAATGGGGAAAGAGAGTGTGCGCGGATAAGGAGAGGGGACAGAGAATCTGTGAGGGGCAATGGGGAGAGAGATCAGTGACCCCTCTCTCCCAACGATCTCCAGCCTGTCCTGCTCCTGCACTGGGATCGTTCTCTGTATCTGGGTCAGCAGAAAGTGGAGGCTGACTTATTTCTTCTGATCTCCATTCAAGGGATCCTGGGAGGGTGTGGGGTAATGGGGAAGGGGGATAGACAGGACAATTGGGAAGGGGAATGGGAAGTGTGAGGGTCAATTGAAAGGGAGTGAGTTGTCATTGTGGATGGAGGACATCGATAGGGTGGGGGGGAGGGAATGGGTGAGGAGGAGGGGTGTTGGGAGGAGGGGTATTGGGAGGAGGGGTGTTGGGAGGAGGGGTGTTGGGAGGAGGGGTGTTGGGCGGAGGGGTGTTGGGCGGAGGGGTGTTGGGAGGAGGGGTGTTGGGGGGAGGGGTATTGGGCGGAGGGGTGTTGGGAGGAGGGGTGTTGGGTGGAGGGGTGTTGGGGGGAGGGGTATTGGGCGGAGGGGTGTTGGGGGGAGGGGTATTGGGCGGAGGGGTGTTGGGAAGAGGGGTGTTGGGAGGAGGGGTGTTGGGAGGAGGGGTGTTGGGAGGAGGGGTGTTGGGCGGAGGGGTGTTGGGAGGAGGGGTGTTAGGAGGAGGGGTGTTGGGAGGAGGGGTGTTGGGAGGAGGGGTTTTGGGAGGAAGGGTGTTGGGAGGAGGGGTGTTGGGCGGAGGGGTGATGGGCGGAGGGGTGTTGGGAGGAGGGGTATTGGGAGGAGGGGTGTTGGGAGGAGGGGTGTTGGGAGGAGGGGTGTTGGGCGGAGGGGTGTTGGGCGGAGGGGTGTTGGGCGGAGGGGTGTTGGGAGGAGGGGTGTTGGGAGGAGGGGTGTTGGGCGGAGGGGTGTTGGGCGGAGGGGTGTTGGGAGGAGGGGTGTTGGGTGGAGGGGTGTTGGGCGGAGGGGTATTGGGCGGAGGGGTGTTGGGAAGAGGGGTGTTGGGAGGAGGGGTGTTGGGAGAAGGGGTGTTGGGAGGAGGGGTGTTGGGAGGAGGGGTGTTGGGAGGAGGGGTGTTGGGAGGTGGGGTGTTGGGAGGAGGGGTGTTGGGAGAAGGGGTATTGGGCGGAGGGGTATTGGGCGGAGGGGTATTGGGAGGAGGGGTGTTGGCAGCAGAGGTTGGGAATAAGGTGGACTCTGCATTTTGCCGGAGTGTTGAGACAGTTCAGTCTCACCGAGAGCCGCAGACATGTTTATATGTTTCCAGGTTTGACCTGCATTGAGCAGCAAGGCTGGTTTGTCAATAACTGGAGCTCAGTCTCTTGTTCCACACCCACAGTGCGGCACAAAGGATTGCAGATCCTGTACATCAAGGCCTTCTATTGGGATATTTCACAGTGAGTCCCCCCCACCGGGCTCATAACCCATACTAATCCATTAAAAAACAATTCTCCAAATATTGCTATGGGATCTTGCTGTGCATATATTAACCACTTGCTTCCAGTTTTGTGCTGGGTAATGTGCCACGTGTAAAAGCTTTGGGAATGGGGCAGAGTTGCTGTGTGAACAGTTTTCTGTTCCTCTGCAGACCAGCAAGGCCGGTGTGTGTGTAAGGCCGCGGAGGAGTGTCCTGATGGAGGGATTGAATTCTGTGCCCTGCTGGAGGGGAGCGAGTCGATTGAGACAGTGAGCGAGTGTCAGGCTGGAGTGTGGAGATGTCAGGGGAGAGCTTACATTCTCATCGCCACCCACCCATGTCCTCCCCTATC